>NC_068317.1:32937262-32949762 GCF_025860055.1 Xyrauchen texanus | reverse complement strand
AAAGCAAATGTGAGATTGAAAACACAATGACGTTATTTTGTGCTGCTCCTATAACACTTCCAGTCAGCGCTGGACTGGGAAGAGATATCGGCCCGGGATTTTACATAGCAACTGGACCATAAGTTGAGCCGGCACCGTTTTGTGGTCCGTTCATCATAACGCGCCGGATCATTTTAGCTTATTCAATTTTAGCCCATTTGGCCGTTTCGCGGCTGACCCACCGGGATGGTCAGTCCGCCCCTGATCGGCCCCAAAGTGCGTCGGCCCACCGGGAAAATTCCCGGCATGCCAGATTACCAGTCCAGCCCTGTTTCAGCTGACGTGTGGACTCGCATGTTCTTCAGGACTCGTACCCCGCTCCGTTACATCACAAGTTCAACGCTCTATCAGTTGATCTACCGCGCAATTTCAACACGTTTGTAAATGCAGTTTATTTTATGTTATGAAAACGTTAAATAACGTTCATTTCACTGGTATACGTACAATGAGCCATGTCAATGAAAAGATTATTGATTATAATAGGATCAAACCGTTTTCGCAACACAAAATCGAGCCCACTTCTAGACCGCCAAACCTCATACTGATGGTTTTAAGATGATCAGACCGAATATTTATTTCTTGGTTTGAATTCCTGGATCTTCATGTTTTGCAAGTTTGCATATTTTAGATGCATGACAGGTAAACCACGGATTTGTTTTGATTCTGTGATTTACATAAAAATGTCAATTTATGCAACAGAAACCAACAGAGCTTTTAAGTGCATTTAAGGCACTTTATAAATAATGGATTCCAATGGAGCCTTTCACATTAACATGCCGACAAAACCAAAAAAACAAAAATGTCACCTTTTTTTTATTGATTTTTTTTACCTAGCTTGGTGATCAAATGCATTACAATTGACCAGTACAATTTTAGCTTTTGGATTATGTGTCAGGAGCCACTGCATTTACCAAAACCAATGCAACTGGTGGCGCTAAAGCACAGGAAACTGTTTTGCTGCCAACATTAAGCGTAATAGTAACTCAAGGAAGTAAACCTGAACCAGCACTGAGGATGTGCAAAGATGCAGAAATATCTTTTCTCCTATGCTTTCTCTTAACATATAAATCAAACAAAGCATCAATAAACGCATCACCGCTTCTGCAGCTTGTTCAGCCATGTTTTCTTTTTCCCATCAGATCACCAGACAAATTACTCGCTTGTATTCACACTGTGATTCTATTGTTGTTTTCCAAACGTATCAATAATGGTGGATGATAAACCGGTAGACACGATGAACCAGTAGAAATTTGAAATGCGGTATATATTTAGCTTTATTGTCTCTACCGCTGTTACGATAAATCGCCACATCGTGGTAAGAAATGTGCACCTCATTCTATTCATGTAACACGTACGCGGTACACGTTCTGTCGGAGAAATGGAGGAATATGGAGTGGCTTCACGTGAGTCTGAGTGAATTGTCGCGTGCATTTACCGCGCCATCTCTGAAGCATGTGAGTGTGCGCGAGACCAGCAGGCTTCCTGTGCGCAGAGCGTGATGACTCACGCTACTCAATACGGTTCCTCTCGATATTGCGGCACAAACCACAAAACTTACGCGACAGTCCGACATTTTAACCACCGTTGAGGAGAAAAACAGCTAAAACAATGTGTCATGCTTCAACAATAATGTGCCAATATTTGTTTTTAAACTACACATCATCACCCTTAAAGGGCCAGTTCACCCAAAAATAAAAATTCTCTCATCATTTACTCCCCCTCGTGATATCCCAGATGTGTGACTTTCTTTCTTCACCAGAACACATTTGACGATATCTCAGCTCAGTAGGTCCTTCAAATGCAAATGGATGGTGATCAGACATTTGAAGCTCCAAAGAACACAGACAGTCAGCATAAACCTCATCCATACGACTCCAGCGGTTAAATTCAGCGGTCTTCTAAAGAAATCTGAAAAAGATCAATATTTAAGGACTTTTCAGCTATTAAGCATAGCTTCCGGTCAGCAGCAGGATGCACATTCACGAGAGCGCTGAGTTCAAGTGGTCTCCTGTGTGACGTATTCGTGTTGGCATATTAATGACGTAATCGCACGCTTTTCTCTCGGTCGAGACAACCAGGATGAGCACACAAATGCACCATTGTGAGTAAACAAACAGATCTAAACCAACGAAGCATCTGTGCAGCGTTCCTCCTACTCACTTGTAAACAGCGCTGCTCTTCCGGCTGTGTTGCATGTGAACACGCCAGTGTGATTACGTCATATGCACGTAAATGATGAGAGAATTTGCATTATTGGTTGAACTAACCATGTAAGATATTAGAGGCCAAGCCTTCAGATATTCAACTTACAGTCAATCATTAAGAGCCTAATGAAGTGTTTAGTTTCACTGGATACTTTTTTATTTCTTTGTTCCATTGCTTGGAGAAGATGTCAAGTTTCTTGAGGAGAGTTTCTTGAAAGATATTTGAACTGAAATGTGGTATAATGTGAAATTAGCATTATGGCTTATTTTAGGCTTTAGACTATATTAATGCTTATTTAAAACCAAGCTGAGTTATGGAAATGGTCTGCACTTATATAGCACCTTTTTAACCTTAGCGGTATTCAAAGCGCTTTAAACTGCATCTCATTCACACACACACACACACACCAATGACAGTAAAGCTGCCGTGCAAGGCGCTAGCCTGCCATTGGGAGCAACTTGGGGTACAGTGTCTTGCCCAAGGACACTTCGGCATGTGGAGTCGTATGGGCCGGGAATCAAACCACCAACCTGCGATTAGTGGCCGATCCGCTCTACCACCTGAGCCACAACCGCCCTCAATCGCAATAGGTGGAGGTCTTTTGGGGTAAAATTGACTGTCAATAAGCGCCACCAACTGTAAGGCATGAATGTCCAAACGCCAATTATTTGCCTCTCTTTTGGAGTAATGGAGCCTTTACATGCTAGGGAAAGCTTTGGAAGGTTTGATGGATATGAATGTTTAAAATCTGTTTCGAGGCGGTTTAAAGAGCCAAGTTTGAAATCATGCAAGAATACAGTGAAATGGATTTAGTAAAACACAACTGAGCAACTAGTCTGAAGTTCTCATTGGTCAACGGACGTTTAGGTCAGATTGTGTTACAGCAGAAGGAAAGATCTTCTTAACTTTGGTCACTGTTTGCAAACCTTGTTTTAGTCCGTGCAATGCACCATCCACATTGAAAATAATGGATTCACAGCGTCCTCTGACGTACTGTAATCTCGGCTTGCATCACACTCTAAAAGTAAATTGCTCAAACTGATGCATGTGTGTGTAATTGGATGTGCGTTTGTGTCCTTCCTAACAGCAGAATATTTAACTGCTGTTTCCCACTTCAGAGTAACACCTCACTATTGTGCTCAACCACTCACAAACAAACACACTTCATCCCATAATTCAGTCTGATTTCTGCTTTACTTTGCTCATTAATTTTTCCTACAGCGAGGGTTCACCTCATATGTGCAACCACTTTTATGCAAATCATGCAAATCACATTCACTGTGAGTCTGCCATATGTGTATCGAACCTGAACAAAACAAACATCTGCCAGCAAACATTTCCATGAGGTTTCTATCCACAGAATTTGAAAAAAAGCAAAAATGATAGCAAACAAATGACACTGAAACACATTGCAACACATCACGACGGGCGCATGTGTACAGTATGATGCCTTAAAATAGAACATTTAAAAAATATGGATATTTGGAGAGCAGTTATTCTGGCACAGAAATGCAAACCGTGCAGATGAAGAATCTGCAATTTAACACAGTTATCTTCAGGCCACAATTCAAATATTCACAGAGCACAGAATCCAGCTGCAGGGTTCTGTACACTTCCTGTGCCACTTCCTGTCATTATCTTCCTTGTTGGTTTCTAGGGTGTTGCTCTGGTGGTCTGGGTGGTTACTAGGTTGTTCCTCAGGTATTCTAAGTGGTTGCTAGGCAGTGGCTAAGGTGTTCTGAGTGGTTGATAGGGTGTTGCTCTGGTGGTCTGGGTGGTTGCTAGGTTGTTCCTCAGGTATTCTAATTGGTTGCTAGGCAGTGGCTAAGGTGTTCTGAGTGGTTGATAGGGTGTTTCTCTGGTAGTCTTGGTGGTTACTAGGATGTTCCTCAGGTATTCTAAGTGGTTGCTAGGCAGTGGCTAAGGTGTTCTGAGTGGTTGATAGGATGTTGCTCTGGTGGTCTGTGTGGTTGCTAGGTTGTTGCTCAGGTGCTCTGTCTGAGTGGTTGCTAGGCATTGACTAAGATGTTTTGAGTGGTTGCTAGGTTGTTTCTTTGTTGGTCTGAGTGGTTGCTAGGCAGTGTATAATGTGTTCTGAGTGGTTGCTACAGTGTTGCTTTGGTGGTCTAAGTGGTTGCTAGGCAATGGCTAAGGTGTATAGATAGATAGATAGATAGATAGATAGATAGATAGATAGATAGATAGATAGATAGATAGATAGATAGATAGATAGATAGATAGATAGATAGGCAGACAGACAGACAGACAGACCCCTTCCCTTTTATAATCAATCACCTGTCTACACTGCAAGCACCTGATGTGGCAAAACATGCATTCTGTTCTCATTTCTGTCACACAGCTACTCTAAATTTTAAGTTCACTGAAATAAATGACTTTGGATGGAATAATCTGTTAGCAGTCAAATGCTCCATATTCATTTGTGATCAGGTGATGTAGTTGCAGTCAGTTATTAAACATTTATTTATTTTTTGTTGTCCTAAACAAATGCAATTAGTTATGCACTATTAAATGTTTTTCAACCTTTCAGCATTTGATCTCAAATTCACAAATCAAAATCTCCAATAAAGCATTGGCAACGGCATTGGGGTCCAATAAAATAAAGGATAACATTTAAGTTCACGGATGTAAGAGGCGAGAATTGAAGGTTATGCTCATTTGTGATCGGGCGAGTGTTCAATTAGGTCTTGAGGGAGACAACCCGCCAGCCTCTGGAGTTGATGTACATTTCTCTCTCTGTGAGACACCATACATTTATGAGCTAATGAGAAAAGTCTGTCCATTCCCTCCCTAAAATAAATGTTTCATATAGAGTTTCAGTTATCTTCTCACAAAATGAAAAAGTGTTCTTTAAATGTAGCTGTTGGTAGACTTTCTAGGAAAAACAAAGTAATATTTTGGTTATGAGGTTAGTTTATCATTTCTTCATCAGCACAGTTCAAGTGGCCCAGATTTTCTCAACCGTCGCCGCTTGTGCCTGTCATTGACTGGATTAAAAGAGTATTGCAAAACATTTGTTTTGGGCATGCGTCAAACGCATTTGTAATCGCTCACGTTTAGAAGAGTATACTTTAAAAGCAACGCGGTTCACCTGGTGCAGGCGATCCGGAATGCACAAAACCGAAGTACACCCGGTCCTTAACTAATTAACTAACTAACTAACTAATCAACCAACCATTTAACCAACAATTTAACCTACAAACCAGCCACAAACTAACACTTAATAACCAACCAACTTGCTAACAAATAGACCAACTAATGAAACAACCTACAGACCAGCTAACCAAACAAATTACTAACTAACCAAACCACTAATTAACTAGCTAACCCAACTTCCAGCTAACAAATAACAAACCACCCGACCAGCCAAGTAAAGTAAAAGTGTTCTTTGAAAGAAGCTGTACTACTAACTAAATAACTAACTAACCAACCAACCATTTAACCAAAAACCAGCCACAAACTAACACTTAATAAACAACCAACTTGCTACTACTAACTACTAGTTAGTTACTACTAACTAACTAACTGATTAACTGATTAACTGAATAACCAACAAACCAGCCACAAACTAACTTACAAGCTTACCAACAAACTAACAACTAACAAACCAACAACTAAGAAATTAAAAACTGTTCTTTGAAAGAAGCTGTACTACTAACTAATTAACTAACTAACCAACCATTTAACCCAAAACCAGCCACAAACTAACACTTAATAACCAACAAACTTGCTAACAAACAGACCAACCAGCTAACCAAACAAATCACTAACTAACCAACCACTAATTAACTAGTTAACTCAACTTCCAGCTAACAAATAACAAACCACCCGACCAGCCAAGAAAAGTAAATGTGTTCTTTGAAAGAAGCTGTACTACTAACTAAATAACTAACTAACCAACCAACCATTTAACCAAAAACCAGCCACAAACTAACACTTAATAAACAACCAACTTGCTACTACTAAATACTAGTTAGTTACTACTAACTAACTAACTAACTAACTAACTAACTGATTAACTGATTAACTGAATAACCAACAAACCAGCCACAAACTAACTTACAAGCTTACCAACAAACTAACAACTAACAAACCAACAACTAAGAAATTAAAAACTGTTCTTTGAAAGAAGCTGTTCTACTAACTAATTAACTAACTAACCAACCATTTAACCCAAAACCAGCCACAAACTAACACTTATTAACCAACCAACTTGCTAACAAACAGACCAACCAGCTAACCAAACAAATCACTAACTAACCAACCACTAATTAACTAGCTAACTCAACTTCCAGCTAACAAATAACAAACCACCCGACCAGCCAAGAAAAGTAAAAGTGTTCTTTGAAAGAAGCTGTACTACTAACTAAATAACTAACTAACCAACCAACCATTTAACCAAAAACCAGCCACAAACTAACACTTAATAAACAACCAACTTGCTACTACTAAATACTAGTTAGTTACTACTAACTAACTAACTAACTAACTGATTAACTGATTAACTGAATAACCAACAAACCAGCCACAAACTAACTTACAAGCTTACCAACAAACTAACAACTAACAAACCAACAACTAAGAAATTAAAAACTGTTCTTTGAAAGAAGCTGTACTACTAACTAATTAACTAACTAACCAACCATTTAACCCAAAACCAGCCACAAACTAACACTTAATAACCAACCAACTTGCTAACAAACAGACCAACCAGCTAACCAAACAAATCACTAACTAACCAACCACTAATTAACTAGTTAACTCAACTTCCAGCTAACAAATAACAAACCACCCGACCAGCCAAGAAAAGTAAAAGTGTTCTTTGAAAGAAGCTGTACTACTAACTAAATAACTAACTAACCAACCAACCATTTAACCAAAAACCAGCCACAAACTAACACTTAATAAACAACCAACTTGCTACTACTAACTACTAGTTAGTTACTACTAACTAACTAACTAACTAACTAACTGATTAACTGATTAACTGAATAACCAACAAACCAGCCACAAACTAACTTACAAGCTTACCAACAAACTAACAACTAACAAACCAACAACTAAGAAATTAAAAACTGTTCTTTGAAAGAAGCTGTACTACTAACTAAATAACTAACTAACCAACCAACCATTTAACCAAAAACCAGCCACAAACTAACACTTAATAAACAACCAACTTGCTAACAAACAGACCAACTAAAGAAACAACCTACAGACCAGCTAACCAACAAACCACTAACTAACCAACCACTAATTAACTAGCTAACCCAACTTCCAGCTAACAAATAACAAACCACCCGACCAGCCAAGAAAAGTAAAAGTGTTCTTTGAAAGAAGCTGTACTACTAACTAACTAACTGATTAACTGATTAACTGATTAACTGATTAACTGAATAACCAACAAACAAGCCACAAACTAACTTACAAGCTTACCAACAAACTAACAACTAACTAAACCACCAGCAAATAACTAACCAATGACTAACTTGCTAGTTAAGCCACTAACAGCTAACAACTAACAAACCAACAACTAAGAAATGAAAAAGTGTACTTTGAAAGAAGCTGTCGGGAGACAGTAAATATGATGAGAACCGGCTTAGAGTTTACAAAACGTTTTAAGTTTATGACTGTAATTTATTATAGGATAATTGTGTAATTTTCAAATCATCATCATTATTATTATCATCATTATTATTATTATTATTATTATATAATATTGTTCAAGAAACAATAAAATTATATAAAAAAAAATGTTTGGCTAAAATTCTGTCCTAATGGAAATGAACTAAAATGTTAAAAATGGAATAGGCATGTAAGTTTATATAGTGAACTTATTATTGTTATTATTGTTGTTGTTGTTGTTATTTGTAGTTCTGCTTTCAGTTCAAAATGTATTTCATTGACTAGAAATGATACATTGTAGGCCTATGTGATTTTCACAAGTCTATATCTAAGAACCTGAATGTCTAGAAAAGTCATGGAGCTGCATTCAGTCAACACTGGTGTGACTCGGTCAGTCTCCTCCTCCAGCACAAGTCATGTGACTCACCCCAAAACAAATCTGTGAATGAAACCTGAGCTCATTTGAATACAGATGGACGAAGTAAGCACACCATCTGTTCTCAACCATTGAAAAAAAGAGACTTCTAACAAAAAGTACAATTGCATTCTCTGACCGCTATGCTAAACGTTGAAGTATGTTATAAATAGCATGATTAATGAATATGTTAAACATTACAGTATATCAAAGTGACGTGTATTGATATCTGACGTCATTACAGTACTATGTTACCACTATAATACTTCTTTTGAAAGCAGTTTTGTGTCTGAGCTTGAGATATGATCTCAGATCCCAGATCAGTTGATATATAAGAGTGTTAATACCTAGTGAACTGCCTAAATAGACATCATTAAGCATTAGTCTTTCACTGGAATTGTATTTACATTATATAACTGGAATTATTGAATGACATTTTCCCCAGAATTATAAGTGCTGACTGAGCATCAGTATGTTCAAAGATCAGTTATTTGCCATTCTGTCGCTAACAGCACGAGATAAACATAATCAACTCTAAATAGTAGCAAATGAAGCATTCATTACATGCTTAGATCAATATTTGGCCTGTTTGATGATGGTCACTCTCTCATTTCACTCTGTAATAACACAGAGCAGCTGAATGTCTGACGCTGTTGTGCTCTCTAGTGTTTAACATGAGCATCTGCATCAGATCACCCCCATCATCTCATTATTAATCAGACATGTTTAAATATATACCTAGAAAAAATCTCTACTACAGTAAAAAAATAACGTCTTTTTAAATCCCAGGTTAAGTCCAGGGGTCAATCCTGGGGTCAAGCCATTTTTAACAACATTCCTCATATTCTGTGGTGCTAAACCGACCCTCTACTAACATGTTGGAGAAAGAATCAGCACTGACTATACTTTTGACGACATGTAAGCGTGATGCAACTGAAAACTGACAAAGATATTAAACAAACCGAGAAAGTGTCATCTTCACACACACACACACACACACACATATATATATATATATATATATATATATATATATATATATATATATATATATATATAGTATTCACATATATATGACTTCACACAATATAGTGTACAGGGTTGTACATATTATTTAATTTTTATATTTTCATCATTTTAATCACATTTTAGCTTTTTTAAAAATGACACATTATATCAATTGATATGATGCCGTGAAATTGCATTTTATATATATATATATATAATGACACAAGCTGTTGCCTCTGTTTGAAATTTCATGCACATTTTTTAACAAAATATTGACATGGTTGCAACCTAATAATTAACATACTGTAGAATGACTAATGTATCACACTTACAGCATTACTAAATTTTGTTGAATGTTTTATATGCACTTGTGCAATTTAGCCTACATTGAGTACATTAACATGAACAACAAGCACTAAAATGGTACTGTCTCTTTAAGAGTTCCTGCAGCTCGGTGAGCAAATGTTTATGGTTGAATGAGTGCATTAATGAGCATTAATGAGAGAGAACGTACAAGATTTGTTTTTATCCCATCCGTGCAATGTGTTGTTATAAATAATGTTCATTTTTACCATTTAGCACTTGGGGGTGACACTTGCAACTGACTGTAAATAACAGAAGGAATTTTTAAAAAGAGACATGAACTGAAAATGGGTGCGTGGCTCTTTTCTTTGGTCACAAAATGCACGGAACGAGCCAAAAGGACATTTTTCTTGCATAATAAATATTGACTTGCTTTTACAAATATTTATTGTACAAGATATCCAATTTAAATCTACAACCTCTCGAGTTTTGTAACACTTTTACCTTCTAATAGACGTCCAGCAGGCACATTGCTGGTCTGTAGCCATGCGTGAATATGGAGCATGTTGTGAAAACAGTCATTGGAAAAGTGCAGCCAAATAAGGTCAATGTCTTTCAGAGTGCACGCTTAGGAGACACACCACACGGTGAAAGATGAGACTGAATCGAGCTTCTTAATCACCAGATATTTATTCAGAAGTAGGATTGCGGTGCTTTGCCACTACACAGCTCAATCACTGGCAAGTGAAATCCTCCGATTTACTTCAGACATATTTTATTTGCACGGAGCAAAATTTAGTTGCATCGCAATGTAGAGGGCTGCAACTGCGAACTGTGGTGCCAAATGAAAACCGTGTGAATTACTAGCCTAGAAGAAAGTATGAACAGTATGAAAGATGTAACAAAATAACCCAGGATTGTGTTATCTAAGGGTTAATATGTCCTTAAAGGGACAGTACACCCAAATATGAAAATTCTCTCATCATTTACTCACCCATCATGCCGTCCCAGATGTGTTTGACTTTCTTTCTTCTGCAGAACACAAATGAATATTTTAGAAGAATATTTCAGCTCTGTAGGTCCTTACAATGCAAGTGAATGGTGACCAGACCTTTGTAGCTACAAAAATCACATAAAAGCAGGGGTTAAATTGGGCTTGAACGGCGCTCCGGCACCTTCGATTTCAAAAATAAAAATAAATAAATGCTTTTTGGTCAATCTATTCCACTTATTGTATTCTCTGATGCAGGTTTTAGACTAAACACTAAACCAAATATTAAATATATATATATATATTCTTTTCACAATTAAGTAGAATAAGGACATACAAATCATATAACCATAATCATTATCATAAAATCCTAGTCAAATTGATTCATCTGAAAGAAGAAAAACCTCTTCTGTGAATGACATCAAACAGGCATTTATGTATTTTATGTTTTTGTTATTAATATTCAACATCACCTGATTTTAGGGTTCCCCCACCTCTGAAATCACAGTTTAACCTCTTGATAAAGAAAACATAAAAGTAGTTTAAATCCATATTTTCAGGAGCAATTTAATATGTGTGGGTGAGAAACAGATCAATATTTAAGTGCTTTTTTATTACTCTAAATCTCCACTTTAACTTTCACTTTCAGAAAAACATAAAAGTAGTTTAAATCCATATTTTCAGAAGCTGTATAATATGTGTGGGTGAGAAACAGATCAATATTTAAGTGCTTTTTTATTACTCTAAATCTCCACTTTAACTTTCACTTTCAGAAAAACATAAAAGTAGTTTAAATCCATATTTTCAGAAGCTATATAATATGTGTGGGTGAGAAACAGATCAATATTTAAGTACTTTTTTTTTACTCTAAATCTCCACTTTAACTTTCACTTTCAGAAGTGAAACTAAACAGGCACCACATGTGACTTTCAGATGTAAAAGTGAAAGTGGAGATTTAGATTAAAAAGGGACTTAAAAATCAATCTGTTTCTCACCCACACCTATTAGATCGCTTCTAAAGATATGGATTAAAAGACTGGAGTTACTTGTGTGTTTCCTTGATTTTTACATGATTTTTACAGCTTCAAAGGTCTGGTCACCATCCACTTGCATTGTGAGGATCTACTGAGCTGATATATTCGTCTAAAGAGCTTGTTTGTGTTCTGCAGAAGAAAGAAAGTCATGCACATCTGGGATGGCATGAGGGTGAATAAATGATGAGATACTTTTCATTTTTGGGTGAACTATCCCTTTAATTATTAATTTCAAGTGTGAAAAGCTAAAAAATAGCTTTCATTAATATTCAGTTAATTTGAGATGGGAGATTTTCTATCACTGATCAGTGCAAATGCACATATGAAAACTTTAAGACATTAATGTAACCATCAGTGACACGTTGTTGACTTTCTGTTTGTTTTCTCTGTAATTTATGCTCTCTATAGATGATTCATCACGCCTCAGGCCCAGTTGTGTTGTTACAAACAATCTGTGTTTCCTTGAGAAATGTGAACACAGCAGAAATGTTATCCAGAGACATCACATATCCCATAATTCACAGAGATGGAGAGGACATTTCTCCTGATGAATGAGGCCAATAAAAGCTTATGGTGTGTTCTGTGGAGTTTGTCATTGAGATGTTTTGAGATTTCAGGATGTGGCGGCACAAAAAACACAAATAAGCTTCAGGGGTCTGTGAGAATTATTGATAGATATGCATTGAAATGTTAAGATACTTTCAAAACCTGATACGATTATACATACAAATATAATAATGTTTACTGCCACATAACTGGGCTGGTAGGGGAAATTATATGAGATCTATTGAAATAGAAGCTTTCTCTTATAATTTGACCAAAAGATTGAGGTCGATGTTATATTTATTCAGATGTCCTGAATAAA
>NC_068317.1:32914762-32932262 GCF_025860055.1 Xyrauchen texanus | reverse complement strand
ATGGACTCAAAAATGTCCTCAGGAATCATCTAACAGGCTGCTGTTCTCTGTTTCTCTCTCTTAGGTGTGTGTTTCCTGTGTTTGGTAGACGTGGTGCCGGTAAAGAATGAAGATGGCGTCGTGATCATGTTTATTCTGAATTTTGTAGTCATGCCGGATGAGAGACATCACGACACACAAGATCTGAATCACAAGTTGCCTCTTCTGTTTCGCCATTCAAGTATGTCATCTACATCCTCTCTACTTTCTCTATTACGTCATCAAACACGTATGAGATGTGTGCCTTTTAATGTATATTTTGATAACATGCACATCACCAAAACAACGTTGTATAATGTTGGAAAATGTAGAATATGATCACTTTTAGAAACGTTTTTTCCTGTTTCTTTGCTGTAGATCGGGCTCGTGGGATCCGTTTACGCCTGCCTCTCCTGAACTCACGTAATAACAGTAAATCTTCTCTCCGGGACGATCCAGAGGCAGGACGTGGAATGGGATTCCCCACCAGTTCACGCTTGCAAAGCCACGAATCCCTCGCCCTGGGCGAGCTTCTTTCACTCCCTGAACACGAGCAGTCTTGCCCAGCCACCACCACCTCCACCACGACGTCCTCTCTGCTGACAGAGGATCTACGCAACCTCCTGGGCAGCGACCCCTCACCTCCACCCCCTGCCCCGCCCCACCCCACCACCCTGCCCCTGGGTCACTCCTCCCCGTGGCCTCAGCGGCTCAACACAGATGCTTCAGCGTCCAACTGCAGCTTGACGAACAGTCGCTCACGCGAGAGCTTTCACGGCATGCGCCGTGCGTCATCGGTGGACGATATCGAGGCCATGAGGCCCGAGTGGGAACGCAAGTTCCGGACACATCCCGCCTGCAGCAGCATGGGTGAGAAAACCAGGAAACAGAGAGAGTTTGTGATCTGATATTTAATAAAGCATTTGCGGTAGTAGCTGTAGGACAGGAAGTCGTGCCATTAAGTTACAGGGTTCCTGAAGCTCAACAGGTAGAATATGTCACTATGGGTGGCTGGTTTGATTCCCAGGGAACACGTGCCGATAAAAACAGATACTTTGAATGCACTGTAAGTTGCTTTGGACAAAAGTGTCAAATTAATAAATGAAAAGAGCCATTTGCTATATTGGCAAAACTGTCTTGCACAGTCATAAAGAATACAATTAGTAAAAGTCATAAAAATGACACATTAGCAAGACCAGTGTTGGGTAAGTTACACCAAAAAATAAAAAATAGCTCAGTGGTAAAAACGCTGGCTACCACACCTGGTGTTCGCTAGTTCAAATCCCAGGGTGTGCTGAGTGACTTCAGCCAGGTCTCCTAAGCAACAAAATTGGCCTGGTTGCTAGGGAGGGCAGAGTCACATGGGGTAACCTCCTCGTGGTCACTATAATGTGGTTCTTGCTCTCGGTGGGGCGTGTGGTGAGTTGTGTGTGGATGCCGCGGAGAATAGCGTGAAGCCTCCACATGCGCTATGTCTCCACGGTAACGCGCTCAACAAGCCACGTGATAAGATGCGCGGATTGACGGTCTCAGACGTGGAGGCAACTGAGATTCGTCCTCCGCCACCCGGATTGAGGTGAGTCACTACGCCACCATGAGGACTTGGAGCGCATTTGGAATAGGGCGTTCCAAATTGGGAGGAAAAGCTAAAAAAAAAAAAAAAAAAAGCTAATTTGGTACTCAAGAAATTTTACTTATTATTAGAACAATTGGAATTTTCGCGCTCCCATGCAGAAATCATAGGCACGTTCATCGCCCGTTCATCGCTGCTTGCTGAGGTACAAGTTGCTTTACACTTAAAAGTCAAATTTTGGTTTTAAAAATAGATGCAATTCCATGCATTACTGTTTTGCAAAAATAATCTCTAACTGGAATAGAGAGGGACGTCAAGATGCACAACAAAAAGACAAAATCACAGTCTCTAGTTTGAGAAACAGACTCCACACAGGTTCTAAACTAGCAGCTTCTAAATACCAAAGTCCTGCATTGCTGCAAGACGATTCTTGGACAAACAGAACTTAAGAATACAGCATTTATTTAAATAGAAATAGCCATTTGTAACATTCTAAATGTTTCTAAATCATCTCTAAACGACATAATCAATCCACGCATCTTATCATGTGGTTTGTTGAGCGTGTTACCGCGGAGACCTAGTGCGTGTGGAGGCTTCTCGCTATTCTCCGTAGCATCCACGCAGAACTCACCACGCACCCCACTGAGAGCGAGAACCACATTATAGCGACCATGAGTAGGTTACCCCAATGTGACTCTTCTCACCCTAGCAACCGGGCTAATTGGTTGCTTAGGAGACCTGGCTGGAGTCACTCAGCATGCCACTTAGCAAAATCCAGGGGTGGTAGCCAGCGTCTTTACCATAGACTGTATAAAAAGATGGACGACGCCCCTTCGCTCTTTTCCATTGGTGAGAACTCAAGCCGCCAGTGTCCCGATATGGCGCTGACATCTTGGGACTTGAGTCTGCGCAGTTGCGATTTCGGGACCAGACCTGGGCAGTAGTGAGCAGGAAGTAAAGCTGCGAAATCAAGGCCCCGCCCTCACTCTCGCTGAATCAATCGCAAGCACACGCCCCTGCACTTTTGACTTTTGACTTATGACGGTGTGAAATCATTAATTATAGAAATTTAGATATTAAATGTAAAGCTCCAATCTCCTCAGTCCTCCGAAGATCCCGAAAAAAAGTCAGTTGGTGCTTCAGTGACTACTTCGCTCAGAGAACCTGTCAATCACAGCTGTCAATCATGATGTCACAGCACTGTTTTTATAGCATCAAATAACTAAAAACAAACTTATTTTGAAAACAAACACTTGAAATGACATCAACGTGATAGAAACGACAGTAAATGACAGAAACTATCTTTGGAAATAAGACATGTGAAGTGTAATTTAATTGTTTAGTTGGTCTCACGTCCCGTTGAATAACATGGGGAGGCGGGGTTTATGACCTATACTAGGACCAGCCACCGGGGGGCGATCGAGACGTTTTGGCTTCACTTTTGAGGGCTTGTGCGGCACACTTGGTCTTTACCACTGAGCTACCCAGGCCTCCCGCGCCAATCCATTTAAAGGGGCCACGATTGAATTAGCAAACAAATGTCATCATTAGACGTTCAATTTCGATTTTCAATTCAATATTGTTTTATATAGAATTGTTGAAAGTCTATAAAGTATGTTACGCAAGTGCATCATAAGTAACCATAAAATTACTATAACGGAAGAGTAATCCCTTACTTCACTTTTTCAAGAACAAAGTAATGCAAATACAGTAACGCATCACTTTTTAACGTGTTTAAAAATTTAAGGGAATTCTTTCAGGAAAAAGCCCCATATGTTGTGTGTTTGATGCTTATGGATAATTTATATAAAAATAATTAAAAGTCATTAAAATGTACAGTTTCAGCAGTTATATTAATTTTCCAAGATGGACACCGAGTGCACTGACTTTGTAAAGAACTTTGGAAAAACTTTAATGTCAGAAGTGTCCCCCCTTCAGTTGTCGCCAGTTTGAAGACAGGGCCTAAAAATGAAGGTATACTTTGTATAGTGGCTGCCAAACCAGCAGCAAATAACGAAATCTGTTTGTTCTCACAGGTGCCATGATCAACAAGTCGAGCATCCTGAACTCAACCTCTGATTCGGATCTCATGCGTTACCACGCCATCAGTAAAATCCCCCAGATCACCCTAAACTTTGTGGACTTCAAACCAGATCCTCTCATCGCTCTCCCGGCCGGAGACATGGACATCATCGCGCCCTGCAAGCTTATTGACCGCACGCACAACGTCACAGAGAAAGTCACTCAGGTAAGACACTTGTGGTCTTTCGCCCTCTGCTGTTTGGGGTCTAGAAAAGCAAGACATCTTTGCGTATGATTGTGCTAATGAATTAAAACCAGGACATTATTTCAGGAACAATTCGGAGGTGTACAAAATAAATTCAGAGTGTGGTATTTGGTGCGTGTTTTGGGTTTGACATTAAAACTATCCTGTTTTTGCTCAGTCTTCTAAACTTTGCTTCATTTCATCTCAGGCACTTATTGCACGAAAAATATCACCATGAGATTTTGGGGCCCCAGATGAAATCAGTTATAAAATCTTTAGATTTGTATTCCTGCTTTTGGAGAAATGTTGTAGTCCGAAAGTGTCTGCTGAAAGAATCCTGTGTGATGTGAGCATGAAAGTATTTTGTTGTTTTAAACTTGTTTAGTGACTGTAGCAAACATGACTTAGATTAGCTTATCGTCCTTGATAAGAAGACGGTCTTTGCTGAACCGAAGGCAGTAAACATTAAAGAAACGTTCGTTTTAAAAGTGTAGTCAAAGACAGAAATCAAAGAGCACAATTTTACTCAGATTCCTAATAATCGGGTTTGTTGTGCCTCGTGTTGTGTTTGATATTATTAGTAAAAACATGCTTATGTACTTTACCGCATCAATTCGACAATTGCAATTTCTGTGTAAAGTGTGTTAAAACATTCTTGAATAATTGTTACATTAATATGTCAATAACAATTTCTGTTTGTGTCGTTAAAAAAAAAACGTTCTTATGGAAATTGCAGCATCAGTAAATACAATTTCATTTCAATTATTTGTAAAAATATTCTTGAGTAATTGTCTAATTAATATGACAGTTAAAATATTGTTGTAATTTTTTTTTGGAGTGGTTGTGATAATAATACAAAATGTTTAATTTCTAAAATGTCTTTATATTGCTCTTAAAAACGTTTTTTAACGGTTGTCATATTAATACGACAATAAAAATGTTGATGTGAATTGTTAATAAAAACGTTTTTTAGCTATTCTCTCATCAGTACGATAATTACAATTTCTGTGTCAACTGTTCGTTAAAACATTCAAATGTTGTCGCATTAATACGTCAATAACTATTTCTGTGTACGTTTTTTGTAAAAAAAAATTAAAATTTAAAAAAGCAGCATTAATAAAACAATTCATATTTCTGTCGAAATTGACTGCAAAACTATTTTTGCGCGTTTGTCATATTAATACATCAATTAAAATTGTTTGTAAAAATCATTTTTGTGTGTTTGTGATAATAATACGAAATGTACAATTTCTAAAATTGCTTTCAATTGTTCGTAAAACACTTTTTTGTGCTATTTACAACAATTATAATTTCTGTTATCTTCGTTAAAACATTCAAATAGTTGTCAGATTAACACGTCAGTAACAATTTATGTGTTTTTTGTAAAGCATGTTCATATGGAAATTGCCGCATCAATATGACAATTACAATTTCTGTTGAAATAGTTGTCAAACGTTTTGAGAATTGTTTTTATCGATAAGACAGCTTGCTAAATCATTTTTAGTAATTGTCACATCAACGTGACAATTACAATTTCGTTGTAAAATATTTGTAAAACAATTTTTGAGTGGTTGTGATAATAATACGAAATTTACTGAAATTGTTCGTAAAAACAAGTTTTCGTGGTAATATGAAAATAATAATTTCTGTGTGCGTTTTCCATAAAATAAATTTTAAGTACTTGTCATATTAATGACAATTACATTTTTTGTGTGAATTGTTTTTGAAACCACTTTTTGTAATTATCACATCAGTACAACAATTACAATTGCTGTGTGCGTTTTTCATAAAAAAACGAGAGTTTTCATAAAGTTCTTATGGAAATTGCAACATCAGTATGACATTTACAATTGTTGCAAATTCTGTGTATATTGCTTGTTAAACCCTTTAGTAATTCACATCCAGGGCATTATCCCGGTGGGCCGACGCATTTTGGGGCCGATCAGGGGCGGACTGGCCATCGGGAGAACCGAGCGGGTTGGTGGGGCGACCGCGAAACGTGCCGAAAGGGCCGCGATAAGCTAAAATAAGCTGTGACATCACATCCAAACAACAATCCCAATTTCTGTGTGAGATAGATGTGAGATTCGATGAATATACAGAAGTTTCAGAGATCAAAGTCTGCAAATTTTAGCGTTTTGGATGGTTTTCCCCTCATCATGCTGCTTACATCCATAGCAACGTTTTTTCCCAATTTATGTGAAAACAACGATTAATAAAAATTAAATATGACATGTTCCTAAGAGTGCCAACCCTCCTGCATTATGTGGCTATAGTTATATCTGGATTGTGCTTTTCAATTCACAGATTGTTTACAAAGTGTGCGGCCTCGTGTCTATTTTAGTCACGTCTGTAATGCAAGTTTATTTCCCGATTTAAATTGGAAGCATAAAAATGTTCTGATGTCTGGACATTATCTGCAGGTGTCTAAGATTATTCATTTAAATGGATCGATAGAATAGTCATAAGTACTTTATATGTGAAGTTCAGCCTGTATTTATGTAACACTGGAATGGCCCATGAATGAGGCTCAATGTTAGACTTGAGCTCAAAGGCTGCAGTAAAATAAATCTTTTGCTTTCAGCTGTTCAGAAGAGATCCACAACGATTTTAATTTCAGCAGGAATCAGTTTCATCTTTTCTCCAGGACTGACATATCTGGGCTAATTTAATACTGAATGTGTTGATATTTCCAGATGAAATCATGAGAGATGAGCATGTGCTTAAGATTAGTTTGGATTTGACGGCTTCAGGTTTTTGTGTACACCTGCTGTCCTACATAGTGGAAGTGATCACATGATGTGTGTGAGTTTGTGTAGATGTTTAGTCGTGCATCAGATTATCAGATCACGCAACAATAGTTTCATAAATATAAAACATGGTCCCTACAATGTGGTGTGCATTGCCTATAATGCCGCTTCCCGTACACCAACCAACGTTTCTCAGTAGCCGTTTATAATGTCATCTTTGTGAGACATTTATGCATTTGGCAGACGCTTTTATCCAAAGTGACTTACAGTGCACTTATTACAGGGACAATCCCCCCGGAGCAACCTGGAGTTAAGTGCCTTACTCAAGGACACAATGGTGGTGACTGTGGGGATCAAACCAGCAACCTCCTGATTACCAGTTCAGTGCTTTAGCCCACTACGCCACCACCACTCTAGTGTTTAGTGTTTAGATGATCACATGAAGTGTGTGTGTGTGTGTGTGTGTGTGTGTGTGTGTGTGTGTGTGTGTGTGTGCGTGTGTGCATGTGTTCTAGATATCAGATATCTGATTGATTGTTTCCACATGGATTTGAGTTGAATTGATTCATCTGTTGGATAGGCTGATGGGGGTTGTCATGGTGATGTGCATCAGATGATGCGATTGCTTTGATTAGAGGGATTTGATAAGCTCTAATCAGCGTGTGCACATACTACACGAGGTTTGAATGAGATCATACGTGTGCCGTTCACGATGTTTTCAAATAAGTTATAATACAGCTATTTCTAATTTGTCCACAGCAAGATGTAAGGAAGAATTCCCCAATGATTGCCGCAGTGAGTTTTTGGGACATGTTTGCGTGTCACTGTGCATTTAAGCATGTGTGTGTTGTGCTTTTGTGCACTGGATGAGACTCTGTGTTGCATCGAACTGCACTAGCAATCAAAAGTTGGGACAGGCCTGCTCATTTAAATTTGTCTCAAAAAACATTTATTTATATTTATCCCCTTTTCTCCCAATTTGGAATGCCCAATTCCCACTACTTAGTAGGTCCTCGTGGTGGTGCGGTTACTCTCCTCAATCCGGGTGGCGGAGGACGAGTCTCAGTTGCCTCCGCTTCTGAGACCGCCAATCCACACATCTGATCACGTGACTCGTTGTGCATGACACCGCAGAGACTCACAGCATGTGGAGGCTCATGCTACTCTCCACGATCCACACGCAACTCACCACACGCCCCATTGAGAGAACCACTAATCACCACCACGAGGAGGTTACCCCATGTGACTCTACCCTCCCTAGCAACCGGGCCAATTTGGTTGCTAAGGAGACCTGACTGGAGTCACTCAGCATGCCCTGGATTCAAACTCACGACTCCAGGGGTGATAATCAGCGCCAATACTCTCTGAAATAGCCCAGACCCCCCTTCAAAAAACTATTTTTAAGTATTTTAGCATTGAAAGGTGCAATATCTATACGTGTGTGTTTGTGTGATTTATTCTATATTATGGCCGTCAAGGATGATTTCGGCTGCAGTATAGTGTGAAGTTGGTTTCAGGTGCAGTGAATGATATAGTTGGGTCACATATTGCATCTTTAATACACCAGCTGTTTGTTTATTAATGTTGTGTTATTTATAATAGCACACATGCACTGTTATGATGTATTACACTAATTCATCTTCAAATGTGCATTCATGTTAAAATCACACACAAAATGATCTCCCTGCCTTCCTGTACTCTTAATCTGTGTGTGATTGTGCAGGATGAACATTGCGTTTGTGTGTTTGCTGTAATCTTTGCATTCTAGAGCTGACCTATGACCCTTCACGTTTCAAGTGACCTTCTGAATTCATCTCACTCACCTGCTGTTGCTTCTTTCACCTGTTGGTGGCAGTATACATCACAGTCATACACTGATGGGACCTAATCCTCGTCAAGTCAACTTGAAATGCCATTCACAATGCATTTCTACTTCTGTATCCTGATTTATTGTCAGGTGAAACAGGGTATTCAGTGAGAAAATGTAGGGCGAGACTTCATTTTGTCCATTGAGAATAGAGCGCAACAGTCCACTTATTCAGCCTTGTGGCTTCAGGAAGTATTTTTCCCATTTATTTTTTTCCCTTGGGATTTCATAAAATCCTTCATATAAGAGTTGTAAGCCATGAAGCAAACCAACCAGCTCTGAGGTGAATCACAAAATTACAACCTTTATTTATTGATGTATTTATTGGATTTTCTCCCCAATTTGGGACACCCAATTCCCAATGTGCTCCAAGTCCTCATGGTGGCGTAGTGACTCGCTTTAATCCGGGTGGCGGAGGACGAATCTCATTTGCGTCTGAGACCGTCAATCCACGCATTTTATCACGTGGCTGGTTGAGCACGATACTGCGGAGACCTAGGGCGTGTGGAGGCTTCACGCTATTCTCCGCGGCATCCACGCACAACGCACCACACGCCCCACCGAGAGCGAGAACCACATTATAGCGACCACGAGGAGGTTACCCCATGTGACTCTAGCCTCCCTAGCAACCGGGCCAATTTGGTTGCTTAGGAGACCTGACTGGAGTCACTCGGCACGCCCTGGATTCAAACTCGTGACTCCAGGTGAGATACCGAGACCTCCAATGAAACATGGTGTTTCTCTGAAAGGGAGGGGCTTAGAGTCAGAAGTGTATTGTGTTATCAAAGACGGGTATTAAGAAAGTAAATAAGGTCTATTTTGATTTCATTTTGACTTTAAATGTCAGTTGTCATTTGTCAATGTCAATGTTACATATTCCTTCACTTAGTGGGAGTATCTCAGGGATCACAACGCATCTCTCGTGATGCAATGCAGGTTTAAAGAGTTTGATGGAGAATATAAAGGAAAACATCATTTTTCTTGACATTTACACGTTTCCTATTCAGTGTTCAGATACTCGCCTTCAAATCACAGTAAGGAAATACTGTTATTCCTAAATATCAGGAGACCTATGATGAGAGAAATGCGGTAAAGCATATCCAAGCTTGTGCTGTTTGTGTCTGTGTGTAGCACCCAGGGCTGGACTGGTAATCTGGCATACCGGCATTTTCACGGTGGGCTGATGCACTTTGGGGCCATCGGGAGAACCGAACATGCCACGAAACATGCCGAATGGCCCGCGATAAGCTAAAATGTGCCGCCACGTTATGCAGAATGGACCACAAAACGGTGCCACGATATGCAGAAAAGGACAGCGAAACCACCCGCTTGCTCAACAATTTTTGTTCAATCTATCTTTGGGCCAGTTGCTATGTAATATCCTGGACCGATTTCACTTCCCAGTCCAGCCATGGTAGCACCTGCCGCTCTGCAGATCCTCCCAACATTACAAACAAGCGGCTGAAGTTTATTTTGAACAAGGTCCCCGATCATTTCAGTCTCATCTGAACAATTTGAGTGGGAAATTTCATCACAGATTGTTTTATGAATCTTAAAGGAGAATTGGGGCAGGATGGGACAGTTGAAATCTGTACTGAACCCGAAAAGTCAGAGAGAGGGTGGAAGAAGACTAACAAGTGGGACTCAGGGAAAGACAATTATATATAAATATGAAATGCACCCTTTAAAATAGAAATAGATGTTATTGTGTTCTTGATAAGTGTGTGTCAGTCCCTTACAGGTTGTGAAGTGATTTAATCAGTTTATAATTATAACATTACACATTCATTTGAGAGCAGATGCAAGTGAGGAACTCAAGCTGAGACTTTTATTTATTTGTGTTTCATTATGGATTCAGATATGTTAATTGAGGGTTTGATCGGACTACTGGATAAATCCATTTATAGTTCACATATGACAATCAATCCTTAAATGCATGAGTGTTTTGCCAATCATTAATAGATATTAGTGACCCGGCACAAATATCTATCACAAATGGATCAACAAAATGCCCTGATTTTCAATGCCGGTAGAATATAATAGAATTTTCTCTAATCAAAGAGACGATGCAACAAATGATAGAATGGGATTCATTACTAAATTTCTTTGCGCAGGACATTAACATGATATAGTACTCATTTGTTATGAACAAAGCAACACACATCCTGCGATAGTAAACTTGTATAATAAAGAAATAATCATAAAAATATGATTTATGAAAGCACAAATGTATATTGCAACACCATTACATATCTCAGGTCACTAATGACCCTGTACACGTTTGGTAATCAAGCAGTTAGAAAAAATCTAGTTTTATTATTGTTTCAGTCTATTCATAAGAGAATAGATGAGGACTTGGGGACATAACTCTATTATTTTTAAGATAGAGGGGGTGGAATGAGGTCCTAGGTCACTTTCGGCAGCCATATCACCCTGCAGCTCTTGCCTGGTTGCCCACTAAAGCTAAGCAGGGTTGAGCCTGGCCAGTACCTGGATGGGAGACCTCCTGAGGAAAACCAAGGTTGCTGCTGGAAGTGGTATTAGGGAGGCCAGCAGGGGGTGCTCACCCTACGGTCTGTGTGGGTCCTAATGCCCCAGTATAGTGACGGGGACACTATACTGTAAAAAGGCACCGTCCTTCGGATGAGATGGTAAACCGAGATCCTGACTCTCTGTGGTCATTAAAAATCCCAGGACACTTCTCGTAAAGAGTAGGGGTGTAACCTATCTATCATGGCCTTGTATTAATCTCCATCCCTGAATTGGCTACATCACTCTACTCTCTCCTCCCCACCAATAGCTGGTGTGTGGTGGGCGTTCTGGCGCACTATGGCTGCCGTCGCATCATCATCCCTATGCTATGTGAAGCGCTTTGAGTGCCTAGAAAAGCGCTATATAAATGTAAGGAATTATTGTTATTATTACTTAAGAGCCGAGGTATGCATTTAAGGGTTTATAGAACTACATGTTCACCCAAAACATTTTCAATGTGTCATCATTTACCCACCCTCAAGTCATTCCAAACCCAATCTAACTTTTCTTGTACGGACAAGATCAGCATGAAGATCCTTCAGAACATCTCCTTTTGGGTTTAAAGATAAAATAACACCATATGTGTTCAGTGGCGGAGCTAGGGGGTGGCCACCATGGACCGAAGAACACCCCATTGGCCACCCCACTCGCAATTGCTGTTTTAGTCATTTTTTTGGTGATTCTTTGGCACAATTTAGTCCCTTAGAGGTGAAATCATCTCTGTATGTATAATGTACAAACTTAACATGTGCACACACCAAGGTTGCCCCCCCCCCCCCCACCCCCACCCCACACACACACAGTCCGAACATTTCTGTGCCACCACAGACTAATCACTTGCCCCTGCCTGGCCACACCTTTGAAAAACGTCTGGCTCCACCCCTGTGTATACGTGTTTGAAATGACATGAAGGTGAGTACATTATGACATAATTTTCATTTTGGGGGGAACTATCCTTTTAAGAGGCTCTAACTTAGTGACAGATGTGATGAGTAACGGCTCGATGTACCTCATTGATTTAATTAGGCAATGTGGGGGGATTATGACACAGGAGGGTTTGAAATAATGTCCCGCTGTATCTAACGTGATTTGACACACTTTTCTCTCCCTTCTACATTCATACATCTTGTACAATTTTAGCGTTATATTCTCACAAGATGTTGTCCTGCAGTGAATAATGCATTAACCTGTCAGTTCCATACGTTTGCTAGTAATCAACGGCGGGAACCGGCTAAACAGTCATCATAAAGTTTCAATTCAAAACTCAACTTAAACAAACATAAACACAGACACACATGAAGCTCGGCCACGTGCGTCTCTCTTGCGAATTGGCATCTCCGGCCTCCCCTTATCTCGCTCTCCCGCTGATCAGCTGATTCAGTCGTCACACTCCTGATTAACCATCTCTGGGGGAGACGTTGCCCTTCCGGCCATTCTGTCAGCTAGTGGTCTTCTTGTGAACCTGGGGGAGAGACGAAGGGAGGCGTAGGGAGAGGGAAAGGGCGAGCAGAGACACGCAGAGAGAGGAGAGAGAGAGAGAACTTGTTCGCCGGCTCCCGGACGCATTGTCGACTGGTCCTCAACTGCTCCCCGCCCTCTGCCAGACTCCATACTCCAGCTCGCCCCTCCCCCGGCAGACGACAGCAAGTCCTCCGGCCCTGGTGGATGGAACCGCTCCTACCCTTCTCGGCAGATGACCGTGGGTCCTCCGGCTGCTGCTCCCCTGGCAGATGGCAGTGGCGAGGACACTGCGACAGCTCATCCCTCCTCCCTCCCGGGTTTCGGCACCACTGTAACAGTCTAAGGACGGGCAAGGAGAAGGCGGGAACCGGCTGAACATTCAACATAAAGTTTAAATGCAAAACTCAAATTCAACAAACACAGACACATGGAAACACAGTTGCATGCGACTCTCTCTCTCGCACCGGTGTCTCCGTCCGCCCCTTATCTCGCTCTCCCACTGATCAGCTGATTCAGTGCCATCCATGCTCCATCACGGCACGGCCACGCCCTCCTCCTTGTCACGGTATGTTTTGTGCTTTACCAAAACATTTACATAGATTTTTTTCTTTACTGTAATTGCTCAATAATATAAAAGTTAAATAGAAATACAAATATTCTCCCATCTTGTTCACACAGAGTTGTTCAGTTGTGCTTTTAAAGGTTAATTTAATGAAGTACTCAGTCAAGGATGACAGATCAAAGAATGGAGTTAAACCCTTGAACAGTTCTGGCTTGTATCCCAGAATCCAGTCAAACAAATGAGCACAGAGAGAAGAAGAGAAACGGCCGCAGTCCAGAGGTCGAGAATCAAGGGGACACAGCGGATGAAACGGCCCATCAATGTAAAAACAGCTCAGGTCAATGTGCATCGTTAAATTAATGAATCTTGCTCTATTCAAAATTCAATGCATCATAGGCACGCTACTCATGCAAATGTTGACACGTGTGCTAGATGGACGACTTTGACCGTTGTGCCATGTTCTCATTGGGGGGGGTGGGTAACAAATGATACCTCTAACATCTCAATATATCTTTTTTGCAAAAACAATTACATTAAATGGAGAGCAAATGGAGATGGATTTGAAATATGGACAGATTGAGACAGATTTGAATCTGAAGACATTTCTGGAGGAAGGATCTGAGAAACAACTGATATATGAGAACAACGAACTATGAGAAAGCAAACTCTGAATAATAAAATGATCGTATGGGCAGTCAGCAATTAAATGAACGTCCCAACCATTTTCTAGACTTTATTACAGAAAATGAATGGTCAGTCAGTATTATTAAACAATCAACCCAAAAACTGTGGCTTGGCTGTGTTGAGTAGTTCAGATGTTGGCAGTGACGGAGAACTGTTACCGTCTCCTGGTTCACCCATTGCCTCCTGAGATCTGATCTCCATGCCTCTCTTCCTGTGGTGATGGACTCGCCTGCGAAGATTCACCACTAAAGACACAAGCAAAACTACGGCCGTGCTCAGGAGTATCCGAAAATATTATTACTTCAATTACTTCAAATTAATCCACTTATGGGGCTTTTCCACTGCACGGTACAACTCAACTCGACTCTGCTCGCTTTTTTGGGGGGTTTAATAGTAATAGCAGCTGGTACCTGATACTTTTTTTAGTACCACCTTTGTCGAGTTTCCAAGCAAGCCGATCCGATACTAAATGTGACGTCAAAATCCTGCAGATCACTGATTGGTCAGAGAGAATCGTCACTACCGGCGTCACTGGATTTCCGACACGCGACATTAACCCGCTAGTTTTAAAGTTAGCAACAGCGATAACAGTATCATTTGTTAATGCAACTTTCAAATTGTAAAAAGAAATGGCTCTGTGCAAAACTACGCCGTGGTCAATAAACGAGGTGCAGACGGTTCACTCGTTAGCGATGAGCGAAACAATAAAGTCTCTCAGGAAGTGTCTCAGCTGTTGGCCGCGCACGGCTACCACCGGACCTAACAACAGTGTAGCGAAAGGATAATGTGTCCATAGCGTTGTTGGAGTTCACGATGGAGGATGGTATGTTTTGTTACATTAACTCTATACTCTGCTTGAAAGCTTCACTTTATTTAGTTGAGCAGCTTCTGGAAAGCTTCAACCAGCCCAATTTAACAGTTACACTTGTGTAAAATCAGTATGCAACAACTGCTTTATGCAGCACAATGAGCTAGCAGCTAACAGCTAGCGCTCGTGTTATTGTTTATGGTCAGTTTGTGTTGCGTTTAAGATGATGTCATGGCAGTAGAAGTGGCGCAACTATGACGATCAGCCTATAATCCCACCCACATTGAGGCGGCACTAAACTGCAGTGGAAATGCAAGCTCAGAAAAGTAAAGCGAGTCGAGTCGAACTGTAACGTGCCGTGGAAAAGTGCCATTAGTTACAATTATTTAAGAGGCAGAATGGCATAAGATATTAAGCCTTTAAAAAAATGTATAAACCAAACCAAATTTGGTGCAGTTTATGCTTAAAGGAATATTCCAGGTTAAATACAAATTAAGCTCAATCAACAGCATATGTGATGTAATGTTAAGTGCTAATAACAATAAGTGCTTTTAAAAAATTATAAGCTTCACATTTCTGTTTAAACCCTCCACAAATTGGCCCCAGTTGACTTCCATTGTAAGTGTGTCTCTGTAAATTCGATTTGTAAATGCGAGTAAAGACTCTGGCCATCACACCTGGAGTCGCGAGTTCAAATGAGTGACTTCAGTCAGGTCTCCTAAGCAACCAAATTGGCCCGGTTGCTAAGGAGGGTAGAGTCACATGGGGTAACCTCCTCGTGGTCGCTATAATGTGGTTCTCGCTCTCGGTGGGGCGTGGGGCGAGTTGTGCGTGGATGAGAGTGTGCAAGTGTGTGTGCGCGCGTGTGTGAGCATGTAAATGTGTGCGTGCACGTGTGTGCGAGTGTGTGTATATGTGTGCGAATACGTGCATGTGTGAGTGTGTGTGAGTGTGAGTGCTTGTCTGTGCGTTTGTGTGTGTTGCGTGCCTGTGTGTGTGTTGCACGTGGATTTGTGTGTGGGAGTGTGCGTGAGTGTGCGTGTGCGCGTGTGTGGTGCATGTTGTGCGCGTGTGTGATGTGTAGTGCATGTTGTGCGCGTGTGTGATGTGTGGTGCATGTTGTGCGCATATGTGTGTGTGTGTGTGTGCATGTGCGTGTGGGTGTGCGAATGCGTGTGGGTTTGTGTGCGGGAGTGTGCGTGTGCGTGCGTGGTATGTGGCGCGTGTGCGTGAGTGTGCGTGTGTGATGTGTGTTGTGTGTGTGCATGAGTGTGTGCGTGTGTGTGTGTGTGTGCATGTGCGAGTGGGTGTGCGTGAGTGTGTGTGTGTGTGTGTGTGTGTGTGTGTGTGTGTGTGTGTGTGTGTGTGTGTGTGTGTGTGGGTTTGTGTGTGGAAGTGTGCATGCATGCGTGCGTGCGTGTGTGATGTGTGGTGCATGTTATGTGTTTCGTGTGTGCGTATGTGTGTAAAGCATCTACATTTAATTACATCTGAAGTTAAACTGGTAACCCCTAACTTAACCCTTACCCCAACCTTTACCCTAAACCTTAATTCTCCCCCTAACCCAAACCCCATCCGTCTGGTCAAGATGTCTGTAATCGCACATCCTCACATGTCTGCTAATGCATTTAATCTGACCTCATCGTTTGTTTTAAAGATCACTGGGATGCATTTAATAAAAGACCGGCAGCCTTTTCTGTCCCATTTCTGAACTCAATTCCATCCTTGGTTGGCCAAGATTTAAATCACAGTTCAAACCTTTTATTAGCCAAGTCGACCTCTATTAACTGCGCTGACCTGCAGGACAAATCACACTACATCATTGTCAGAGCTGTTTATTCTCAGCTGACTCTGTCTTGGTCAAACAAACAGCGCTGCTTTCGTGTCTGGAAAGAAATATTGTCACTAATATCCTGCCGAGGCTTTATTGGAACTGTCACTTGCGTTACTTTGCTGTCCCTGTAATTTTCCCCCGTCACGTCTGGTTGTTTACTGCAGAGGATATTAGATACATTAATCGACCATTAGGAAGCGTGTCTGATACTTTATTATTCTTCATAGGCATCATGCCTTCTTTCAGGATGTTTCTTAATGCTACACTCTGCAATTACAATGTGTAGACTGTTATTAGTACAACAGCAATAAATGACACCAACTGTATGATCGCCAACAAATCTTTTTATTTATTGATTGATTTATTTGAAGGGGTTCTTTGCAATGATCAGGGTTGGGGAGTGACGGAATACATGTAATGGACACCCAAATAATTGAAGTGAATCATTTCTTTTGCACAGTTAATGCAAATGAAATATCAGTTAAATGGTATAAATCACTTGCTGTTTATTAGCTTTGGGAACGCCGATTCATTTTTATTGAGTTGGTTCTTTCGGACGATAGGGAGATATATATATATATATATTTATTATTATTATTATTGATAGAAGGATTAATTGAACTGACCTGATACCGGGCCAGTTAGTAGCACTCCCTGTGGAAAATAAAATAATAATAATTAGATCCAAAAATTACAATAATAACCACTTGCTTGATCTGAACAAAATAGGTGTCATTTTAAATTCCTAAATAATGCTTTTTTCAGATCTTGTCCAGTGCCTTGACCCCTGTCCAGCTTCCGTCACCTAGTCTGTTGGCCTTCCTGCCCTTGCAACCCTCCTCTCCTCCCTCGTACCCTCCCTAAAACTTTGTCCCATGCTGCTGGACTCCTGAGGCCTCCTCCCAGACTGCCTTACCCCGCCTCTGTCCCGAGGCCTCCTCCCAGACCGCCTTACCCCGCCTCTGTCCCGAGGCCTCCTCCCAGACCGCCTTACCCCGCCTCTGTCCCGAGGCCTCCTCCCAGACAGCCTTACCCCGCCTATGTCCCGAGGCCTCCTCCCAGAGCCTTACCCGCCTATGTCCGAGGCCTCCTCCCAGAGCCTTACCCCGCCTCTGTCCCGAGGCCTCCTCCCAGACAGCCTTACC
>NC_068317.1:32907262-32909762 GCF_025860055.1 Xyrauchen texanus | reverse complement strand
TGTATCAAAGGAATTTTGATTCGTCGAAGTGTTGTGAAGATAGAAGCCAACGAATTGGTCCGGCATCGCCCATTTTGTTCATATTGACCAATATCTACCAACGAAAAGGCCAAATGTTAAAAAAAATTATACACATGTACAAATTGTATCAGCACATTTTGAGTCTGCATACAAAATCGTGAAAAAAGTCGCCTATAGGGGGCGCTACAACAAAAAATGCTCATAACTCTGCAACTTATCAATGAAGTTGAACATTTGTAGGCTTCATGAAGGGGCCGAATTACATATTCCACAATATGACTCGGACAAATAAAACATGGCCACCAGCAGCCAATCATATTTCAGCTAAATGGCTGAATAAATGGTGTTAATTATTGTATATTATCCAAGTTACCTGCGAACTACATCTAGAACTCCCAAGGACAATAATTTTCAAAGAAAAGCTGAACTTTAGTTATTTAGGGGTTGCATTTATCATGTAGAGTTGAACAAGTGATGGTGGCATAGTGGCTAAAGCACAGTACTGGTAATCAGAAGGTCGCTGGTCACCACCATTGTGTCCTTGAGCAAGGCACTTGTGTTTTTAACAATCAATGACTCACACATGAAGCTTAGTTTACACTGTACTTGATGCTCGATGTTTGTCCCCTCGCTGGTACTTTAACAAGGACTTGAACACGTGAGATTTTCAGATGCCTTCTAAAGTCACGTGTCTGAGCGCTGAGGTGAAAATAGAGGGTAATTATACCAGAACTGCCCCTCACTGGATGTTTTTTGTTTTTGGCACCATTCTGAGTCTGAGACCGTCAATCTGTGCATCTTATCACGTGACCTTTTGAGCGCGTTACCGTGGAGACGAAGCGCGTGTCGAGGCTTCGCGCTATTCTCCGCGGCATCCACGCACAACTCACCACACGCCCCACCGAGAGCGAGAACCACACTATAGCGACCACAAGGAGGTTAGCCCATGTGACAACCCTCCCTAGCAACCGGGCCAATTTGGTTGCTTAGGAGACCTGGATGGAGTCACTCAGCACGCCCTGGATTCAAACTCACGACTCCAGATGTGATAGTCAGCGTCTTTACTTGCTGAGCAACCCAGACACCCTTGCTAATGTACTGTTTAAAAGTTGGAACCGTTTCCTCCTGCTATATGTGGAGGAGGGGTTGGGGGGGGTGGGGGGGGGATTTCTGCTGACTCGTGTTTTTGAGTGGATACACTATTGTCCCATGTCTGCAGAAATAAAGCTCAAAAATAGATTTATTTATTTTTCTTGTCACAGTTTTCAGGTCACGCTTACCTCCCCACAAATCAGAGCTCATTATGCAACATCTTTTACGCAACTATTCACTTTCAGTACACACACGTACATCTGAACAATCAATCATTTTTTTGGATTTTACAATGGACACAAATTGCCAATATGACCCACAATAGTGAAAACAAAGCACTGATGCAAGCTAGCATGTTGACGTCTTTTGCTGCTTGACACTTTTGAAAGAATTCACAGAAAAGGCATTGTTTTCAAGCCGGCTGGTGCTCACTTGCTGTCTTCGCTATTCTCTTTGCTATCATCAGTACAACACAATAAACAATGCTGTCATGTAACTACTGAGGCAAGTGCTGCAGGAGACATGTGTATTTCCATGTAAAAACAATCCAAGTAGGTTTCTAACATGCCAACATAGATGTGCAAGGCCTTTGCAAGCTCTTCATCTTGCAGTTTTGGCATCAGTCTGGACTGTGTGAGATAGTAATGCACAACAGTGCTGTACGGAAGTCTATCATGAATGAGATCTACTTAATGTCTGCAATGGGAATAAATCTGAAAGTATATTCCCCATTATTTTGCTCCTTTAATTCGTAAAATCCCTCATAAAAAGAGTTCTGAGTCATTAACCAAACCATCCAGCTCCATGGTGACTCACAACATTGCAGACTTTCATCAGCGGGCACCGCAGAGCTCTTTTGTGGTGCTTTGCTCTTCTGGGCTGGACTGGGAAGAGAAATCGGCCCGGGATTTTACATAGCAACCTGCCCAAAAACTATCCTTTTCTGCATAATGCGGCGGCTCATTTAAGCTTATCGCGGCCCATGTAGCCCGCTTCGCTCGGGACTCTCGATGGCCAGTCCACCACTGATCGGCCCCAAAGTGCGTCGGCCCACCGGGAAAATGCCCGGTATGCCAGATTACCAGTCCAGCCATGCTTACTGCAGATTAACAACCTCAGAGCTCATGGTATGTCTGTCTTTAAATCAACTCCCCTTCTGGAAAAGATTTGACTTCTAAATCCAGATTATTAGAAAAACGTCTGAGATGCAAAACAAAACAATACTCCATTAAGTTCACTGAGCTATGAAATAGCAACCCTTGAGCAATTTTATTTTCCTCCGGGTAGTCAATCCCTCCTCAAATGCACAAGGTTCGTATGAGGACAGCTTTCGGATGTATCAGGAGACAAGAGTCTAAAGCGTCCCGGGTCGCCGAAGACCTAAAGT
>NC_068317.1:32862262-32902262 GCF_025860055.1 Xyrauchen texanus | reverse complement strand
GCTGGACATCAAAGATATAACATTGGATTATTCAGCCAAGCAAGCTCACAGACAAGTAAAAAATGGCTCATTTTGTTTTAGAAAACTAGATAAATAAAACGATAAAAGCATATATATATATATATATATAAGTATTTGGAAATGTGGTGCATACAGCAGCAGTGATCGGTGCATAAATGAGACATATGTATTTGGTGACTTATATATATATTTTATTACAGAAAATATTAATATTTCAAACTGTGATATTAGGGCAACAAAATAAACTCATTCCCAACATCTCATTCCTGAGAATGAGAGCTTTCATTTGATATATGACTTGCAAACATTTTTGTCGTGATATAGCGCCCCCCTGTGGACCCGCCGTCTATCAAATTGTGTGTTCATAGAGACTAGAGACACTTACAATGCAAGTCAATGGGGTTTAATCTGTAAACATTAAAATACTCACTCTGTTTCAAAAGTATGGACACAAGATTTAAACAATATGTGTGTTGACATGATTTTACTGTCATAAAATCACTTACTAACCATATTTGTGGAAAGTTATAGACAATTTTACAACTTTGTTGCCATGATGATGGAATGGCTTAAACCCTAAAAATTATGATTTTAGCAACTTTACAGCTCACATAATGCATGAGTTTTAACAGAAGAATTAATATGCTTTTATAAAATTATAAGCATCACATTTCTTTCTTTAAACCCTCCAAAAATCGACCCCATTGACTTCCATTGTAAGTGTCTCACTGTTACCTTGATTTTTTTCAAAGAAAATGAGCGATGAGTCGAAATGGTAATCGACATTATGCAACAAGTGCTGTTGACTGTGCTGAACTTGTATTGAACCCGGAATATTCCTTTAGTCTATAAGACACTATTGTGCATTATCGATGTAGATATATATAAAAAAAAGTTGTAACATTATTATTTGTCTTATATTAATCAGTCAACAATAAAATAAACTAAAATAAAAGCACTACAGTGTTTCAAATACATCTTTTGAGGAAGTGACAGTAAATCTAGCATCTTTCTCTCTTCCAACACAGTAGTAATCATTTCAACAAGATGGTGAAATCATAAGTTATACAATGAGGTGTGACTTTTATTCCCATACAGACCGACCGATCCAAAACTTTATTTTAAGTAAGGAAACATCTGGGGCGTCTGTGTATCTCAGTGAGTATTGACGATGACTATCACACCTGGAGACGTGAGTTTGATTCCAGGGCGTGCTGAGTGACTCTCCTTAGCAACCAAATTGGCCCGGTTGCTAGGGAGGGTAGAGTCACATGGGGTAACCTCCTCGTGGTGGTGATTAGTGGTTCTCGCTCTCAATGGGGTGTGTGGTGAGTTGTGTGTGGATTGTCATAAGATGCGCGGATTGACGGTCTCAGAAGCGGAGGCAACTGAGACTTGTCCGCCACCACTCGGATTGAGACGAGTAACCGCGCCACCACGAGGACCTACTAAGTAGCGGGAATTGGGCGTTACAAATTGGGAGAAATAAAAAAGAAAAGAAACCCCTGTGAATAAATATGGTTACTAGTTCCATATTTATTTAATCAATATACATAATTTTTGTATGAACCAACTTGTACAATTTCTTGTACTAAGTCATTGAAGTGTTCTGGTGTATTTTTTCATCCGCTGTTGGATCAAATGAGAAAGCAAAAATAATATTTGTTTTGGTCTCCCATGGACCGCCACAGAAGTTTACCCTGCTATAGTTTACTTCCTCGTTCCAAACACAGAAATGTGAAAAAGGTCCACATCCCACGTCCAACTTCAAATGGGACGCAGCAATATTCCAGAGGTTTTAAGGCCATTATCAACTTTGATTTATTAATAACTAGTGTATGACATGTCTTTCTGATGAAATTATTCATCTAACCCGCAGGCTTTCTGTAATCACAATATGCTAATAATCTCTTTAACGACTCAAGTTGTATATTTAATTATACATGAGAACAGCTCAGACTTTAATGAAACATAATTCTCACTGACATGAATGTTTTTATTGTAATCGAGCACTGACACGCGTGTTCTCCACTGTGACACTGATCCCTGTTGACATGGTCATGTGTTAAACATCATCGCTCTGTTTCCTGTGTTTACTAACAAAATTAGAGAACTATTCATCCGTCATGTGTCACCAAAGTGTCCTGAGCAATTAGGCGCTACAGCGACCCATTAATTAAACCTGAGCTGTTAATTAAGATCACAGGCACTGTGAGCACATTCTCATTTCTGATATAATTCCCAGACATACCGCAGGTGAGAATGTGGCCACTGTCCTTTGGATTTACAGACTTTATATTTTCTGAAGTTTGAATGATCGGATCATGTAACTAGTTCTTGCATCTAGAATAATAGTTCAGCGTTTACTGATATGTGCCACGGAGAGTTACACAACTGAAACTTCATATGCCAACGATAAAACGATTTTGTCCTTTTTTTCCCTCATATTTTATAAGAATCTAGATTATTTTTGTTTTCAGCTTTAAGTTTTGCCCAAATGTGTTCTTTAACATGATCTACTTGAAGGGTTATGTTTCCTTGCAAACACACACGCATGCGGCCGCAACACAGCTGTATTTATTTCTGTTACATGCTGACCTGTTCATGTCACTGATGCTGTTATAGATTGGTTTATGTATTTTTTGGCAACACTTTGCTGCATTAGTCAAAACAGCAACCATTTAGCAGCCGTGTAAATTAGACAATGTATTGAAGTTTGTTTAACATCAGCTTTAACAGCACTATTCATTTAGACCTCAACGGTACAATGCATAATTATTTATGACACCAAAACAAATAAAGTAAATACATACAAATGTTATTTAATAAAAGAAAACCTGTCCTCTATTTCATTTGCACACATGTTTTCTTATAACTATTGATATTTATTCTGGAAGAACAGCGAGTCATCTAACAAAAACAAAAAAATCTGCACATGATAGTTCATTAGTTGTTGTTGGTTGGTTGGTTAAGCTGGTTAGTTGGTGGGTTTGTTGGTTAGCAAGTTATGTGGTTGGTTGGTTGGTTGGTTGGTAGGTTGGTTAGCTGGTTGGTTGGTTTGTTGGTTGGTCTGTTGGTTAGCAAGTTATTTGGTTGGTTTAGCTACTTAGTTGGTGGGTGGTTGGTTGGTTGGTTGGTTGATTAGTAAGTGGTTAGTTGGTATACTGGATAGTTCATGGCTTGTTTGTTTGTTGGTTGGTTAGTTGGTTGGTTAGCTGGTTGGTCTGTTTGTTAGCAAGTTATTTGGTTGGTCTGTTGGTTAGCAAGTTATGTGGTTGGTTGGTTGGTTGGTAGGTTGGTTAGCTGGTTGGTTGGTTTGTTGGTTGGTCTGTTGGTTAGCAAGTTATTTGGTTGGTTAAGCTGGTTAGTTGGTGGTTGATTGGTTGGTTAGCTGGTGGGTTTGTTGTTTGGTTGGTCTGTTGGTTGGTTGGTTGGTTGGTTGGTTGGTTGGTTGATTAGTAAGTGGTTAGTTGGTATACTGGATAGTTCATGGCTTGTTTGTTGGTTGGTTGGTTAGCTGGTTGGTTTGTTGGTTAGCAAGTTATTTGGTTGGTTGGTTAAGCTGGTTAGTTGGTGGTTGGTTGGTTAGCTGGTTAGCTGGTGGGTTTGATGGTTGGTCTGTTGGTTAGCAAGTTATTTGGTTGGTTGGTTTAGCTGGATAGTTCATGGCTTGTGTTGGTTAGTTAGTTAGTTAGTTAGTTAGTTAGTTAGTTAGTTAGTTAGTTAGTTAGTTAGTAAGTAAGTAAGTAAGTACGTACATACATTGGGTCGGTCGGTCCAACAACTTTTTTCAAAAAAACAAATGTTCGTTTCTTGGTTGGTTTGTTGGTTTATTAATTGTTAGCTGGTCATTGGGTTAGCTAGTTATTTATTGGTTGGTTGGTTGGTTGGTGTTAGTTTTTGGTTGGCTTGTTAGTGGTTGGTTAGCAAGTTAGTTGGCTGGTTGGTTGGTAGTTTGTTGGTTGGTTGGTTGGTTGGTAATTGATTGGTTGGTTGGTTCTTTAGCTGGTTAGTTTGGTGCATGGTTTTTTGGTTAGTTAGTAAGTGATTGGTTGGTTCTTTAGCTGGTTAGTTTGGTGGTTGGTTTCTTGGTTGGTTAGTAAGTGGTTAGCTGGTTTGCTGGTTAGTTTGTGACTGGTTTGTTGGTTGGTCTGTCCATGAACAAGTATATTTAACCAACATAACTGCAAAGTCACAAAAAAACAAGTTCATTATAATGGCACTAAAATGGTTTTTGCACATCTATGATGGTACTATCATAGTATTCTTTTTAGTACCTTGCAATACAATTTAAATATCATAATACATCCAGTACCATGGTATTACCATTTGATACCATCACATGTACCATTGCAGTATGTGTTAAATGTTTTTGTTTTTTTATCTTTTTGAGTTTTGCTCATATGATTATAGTGTATATGATACATGTATGTGGGTCTTGCTATGTGCTACGGGTATGCTGTTTATAAATGAATAAAGATTAATTCACATTCACGTTTACATTCAGGAGCTCTAATGATTCACATTCCTCTAAAATAAGCACACGTGTATGCAAGAGGCTGTCTACATTTGCATTAGTTGCACCTCTATAATGCATGGATCACTGTAATAACAGCTCAAGAGTGAAATATGCTGTGTTAGCTGTTAATAGAGGAGAAATCTGGCTGATCTTTAGAAGTTCCTCATGTACTAGAATAATACACAAAGGAAAGACAAATCTCACTCTGTACTATGAAGAGAAAAGGACAAACTTGCAGTTAGTAAATCACATCTGGTTGGAGGAGTTCATAGACGGCTGCAGGCTTTGCAATTTCTTCACACCTCTAACCACTGCGGATGATTTATATCTCGAGCTAACCGGCATTGAGGAGAATAGAGTTAGAAAAATAGGGTTATTCTTTTAGGTTTCCAGAACCACATAATGTCTCAGAGTTCTAAACTTTTCAGCATCTCAATAAAAAGTTTACTAGAAGAATTAGTCTCTGACTCATGTCTATAGTGTGTGTGTGGTTATCTAGTCTCATGTAACCAGACTTTTGACTACCGGCATAAAATCTTGTCTACTTTGCAGCTTATTCTGGCCAAGAACAGTCCACTTATACAGGAAGAGACCATCTGACCATCCTGTAAAGTGACCACAGTTCTTTTCATTTTTAGGGTTAGAGTGTTTGTGCAACCTCTTTCGTAGGTAATGCAATAACACTATTTATCTCAGTATTTCAACCTAGAAAGTGTGTTTATTTGTAGGGCTGGGCAATATGTAAAAAAATATTTTTGCGATAATTGCCTTTAAAAAATATCTTGATATCCGATTACATCGCCAATCCCCACGCCGAGGATCATTAATTTTTTGCTTTATTGATTTTGGTTTAAAAATGTAATTCATTTATTGAAACACACACACACACACACCATCCATCCATCCATCTTCAACCGCTTATCCGAAGTCGGGTCGCGGGGGCAGCTGCTCCAGCAGGGGGCCCCAAACTTCCTTATCCCAGAGCCACATTAACCAGCTCTGAATGGGGGACCCCGAGGCGTTCCCAGGCCAGTGTGGAGATGTAATCTCTCCACCTAGTCCTGGGTCTTCCCCGAGGCCTCCTCCCAGCTGGACATGCCTGAAACACCTCCCTGGGGAGGCGGTCAGGGGCCACCTTACCAGACGCCCAAACCATCTCAACTGACTCCTTTCGACGCAAAGAAGCAGCGGCTCTACTCCGAGCTCCTCACGGATGACTGAGCTCCTCTCCCGCTCCATTGTCCCCTCACTCGTGAACAAGACCCCGAGGTACTTGAATCAGACACGAGCATTGACGACTTTTCTATCGTCTGTTCTTAAATGTATAATAAAGTGTGTTTCTTCAAGCGCGCGTCTTTGTGACTAACAGCATTTCTTGTCATGTGTCAATCAGATGTGCCACTTACAAGTCACCCACCTGCGGGTAGATGAGCAAAATTTCCAGCGCATGAAATACATTTAGATGAGGAGCTCGCAAACTGGATTCAGCCTCGTCGTATTTTGCATGTGACTGTTGCTAGTTTCACACCCTGGACACGGTTTAATAGTTTTGTCGACTTCCAGATCCATGGTTTTGCTATTTCCCGATATTGTCGATCATCTTCTGTTCGCAATCGGCATCAGGATCCTTGTAAGACATCGTCAATATCCAAATACATCGTCACATTGCCTAGCCCTATTTATAAGGCTCTGTGTAACCCTTGAATTTAATAAAACAGAATTTAATGAAATCCCTTCTAACATGTTGATTCAATATATTTCAAATAGCCATAAATGTGATTTAAGATTTTTAAAAGAAACTACTCAATTCTGTATCTATAATCAATCAAAATTGAACATAACACTTTTATCACATAACAGTCATCTTTGAAATATCATCTCAAATATCACTTACAATTGAGGAACTTGAGAGATCATCATCTGAGATTTTTCCTCTCTATGGTTAGTGGTTATTTACCTGAGTCCACTGCTCAGTTTCAGAGCTTAAATTTAGAAAAGCGAGGTTACTGGCTCACTGCTGTAGCTAGGCAACCCGGTCTGAGCTACAGTATTACTGTGATGTTATTTTAGCTCAAATCAGATACTGAGAACAATTGGACAATTTGAAGACTTTAGATCTCGTGAACACTCTTCAACACAACTACAGGACACATTTCTATATAATACAATTAAAAAATATATATATTAATAAATCACATTTCTCAAAGAAACACTGTTCAACAAAAAAAATGTGTATCTAAAGAAAATTTGAGTGGTATTTGCCATTGCAAAATCCACCACTCTGGTGTAAGAGTGCTCTTGAGTATTTTGGGCTGCTAGGGTGTTTTGAGTGGTTGCTAGGTGGTTTCTAGAGTGCTCTGAGTGGTTGCTATGTGGTTTATATAGGGTTCTGGTTGGTTGTTTTGTTTTTTATTGTGTTCTGAGTGGTTCCTATGTGGTTTCTATAGGGTTCTGTGTGGTTGTTGTGGTTTTAATGGTGTTCTGAGTGGTTGCTATGTGGTTTCTAGAGTGTTCTGGATGGTTGCTATGTGGTTTCTATGGGGTTTGGGGTGGTTATTATGTTTTTTATGGTGTTATGGGTGGTTGTTAAGGTGTTCTGGTTTGTTGCTTGGTGGTTTCTAGGGTGTTCTGGTTTGTTGCTTGGTGTTTTTTTTTTAATGGTGTAATGTGTGGATTCTAGAGTAAACTAGGTTGTTGCTAGGTGTTTTTATGGTGTTCTGTGTGGTTGTAGTTTTAAGGTGTTCTGAGTGGTTGCTCTGTGGTTTACAGGGTGTTCTGGTTAGTTGCTAGGTGGTTTTCTAGGGTGTTATGTGTGGAATCTAGGTTGTTGCTAGGTGGTGTCTACAGTTTTCTGGGTGGTTGTGGTTTTTAGGGTGTTCTAAGTGGTTGCTATGCGGTTTCTATGGTGTTCTGGTTTGATGCTAGGTGGTTTTTACAGTGTTATGTGTGGATTCTAGAGTCTACTAGGATGTTGCTAGGTGTATTTTATGGTGTTCTGTGTGGTTGTTGTTTTTAGGGTGTTCTGAGTGGTTGCTCTGTGGTTTCTATGGCGTTCTGTGTGGTTGTGGTTTTTATGGTGTTCTGGGTGGTTGCTAAGGTGTTCTGTGTGGTTGCTAGGTGGTTATCTAGGGTGTTATGTTTGGAATCTAGAGTGTACTAGGTTGTTGCTAGGTGATTTCAATTGTGTTCTGGTGGTTGTGGTTTTTAGGGTGTTCTGAGCAGTTGTTATGTGGTTTATATGGTGTTCTGGTTTGTTGCTAGGTGGTTTCTAGGGTGTTCTAGTTTGTTCTAGTTTGTTGCTTGGTGTTTTTTTATGGTGTAATGTCTAGAGTGTACTAGGTTGTTGCTAGGTGTTTTTACGGTGTTCTGTGTGGTTGTAGATTTAGGGTGTTCTGAGTGGTTGCTCTGTGGTTTAAAGAGTGTTCTGTGTGGTTGCTAGGTGGTTTTATAGTTGTAATAAGCGGTAATGTCTAGAGTGTATTAGGCTGTTGTTAGGTGGTTTCTACAGTGTTCTGGGTGGTTGTGGTTTTTAGGGTGTTCTGAGTGGTTGCTATGTGGTTTCTATTGTGTTCTGGTTTGTTGTTAGGTGGTTTCTAGGGTGTTTTGGTTTGTTACTATGTGGTTTCTAGGGTGTTCTGTTTTGTTGCTAGGTGGTTTCTAGGGTGTTCTGGTTTGTTACCATTTGTTTCTAGGATGTTCTGGTTTGTTGCTAGGTTGTTTTCTATGGTGTTCTGTGTGGCTGTACTTTTAGGGTGTTCTGAGTGGTTGCTCTGTGGTTCATAGAGTGTTCTGGGTGGTTGCTATGTGTTTTTTGTGTTTTTTAGGGTGTTCTGAGTCGTTTGTGGTTGCTAGGGTTTTCTGGGTAGTTGCTAGGTTACTAACTTGAGTGTGATCACTAACAAATCTTATGTGTGATCACTTTGAGTAGGAAAATCACTCTTCTCCTCAACAATCCAAATAATCGGAGGAATTATTCATGTCTGTAGCACAAATTATGTGGTACAAATTACGTGGCAAAGTTTAATACTTAGGGGCAGAGTCACTAAACAGTCTGCATGGTATTTCAGCACAAAAACCTGCATCTTATTCACTAACCACCCGCAATTTATATTAGCAAGCGCAATCAGCACTGAAATTGCACTGCGTCTTGAGTATTTAAATTAAGTAAATGTCATTCCTTTCCACGCAAACACACTTCCTTTCTATGCAAATTAGGCTCAATATAGATTGTGCTATTACCGCCAAATGGAAGTAGGTGGTAAAATGAGTTTGATTTGAAAGAGATGTTTATGCACATTTTCAACCAATCATATCAGCAGTAATTTGTCAAATAATCATTAAATGATGGAGAAGATTTTCTGTGTAGACAAGCACACTTTCAGCATGTTTAAGAGGTGATTCAGGTGTCTGGATCACAGTGATGCTTTACAGTCCCGGCAGGATGTGTCACATAACGGTGGTCTTTGGCATCCTCTAAAATATGGTGCTCAGAATGGACCCACAAGATCAGAATTTGCACAATTACATATATATAATGTTTGGAAAATGTGTTGTTTCTAGCAGTATACAACAAGTAAACACACACACACACACACACACACACACTATGAGTCAGTGTGTTTCACTCAGGGCTGATAAGAGCTGTATAATGTACACCCTGTGGCACTCACACACACAAATGCAGCTCCAGCGGCACACAAACACATCAGATGCGATTGAGGATGAGTGCTGTCAGGACAGACAGAGAGAGAGAGCGCAGGCGACTCCTGAGTGTTGCTTACTAAGAGAGAAACATAAAAGTCACAAAACTATCAGTGAAGAATGAATCGAGGAGAACACATATACACACACACACGCACACACACACATACACAGGCACGCACACACACATACACACACATACGCGCACACACAAACACACACTGAGGTGAGTTAGAGCCCATCATAATCTTCTTTCTATAGAATGACACTCTACCTACTCTTTGAGAAAGAACATACTATAGAACGCAGCATGTACAGTATACTGTGTATAGCATGTGAATTTTTAGTTTGCATAGATTGTACAGATGCCCTTCTTCAAAAATGTGAAATAACTTCAATAGAGTGCATTACGGTGCATACTGCATCCCAAAATAGAGCATCCTCACCTTCCATCTTAACTCTCAATGTTATACAAACTGCATTTTTCAGCATCTGTTTTCAGCAATTCATGCAGATGAATAAAATGTCAAATGTATTGCACAAAATTGGATTAAGATGCTCAAATAAAATAAACAAGCCTCAATTTCTGAGATGTGAGATGATCACTGGATAGCACTCGCTGAATTACATATGCAATGTAATGAGGTCATGTGACAACAGTGAAGTATACAGTACTACAAATTTGAAAAATATCATTACATACTGGAATATTTATTTGTATTATCAATTTGTGTGTGCGTGTGTGTGTGTGTGTGTGTGTGTGTGTGTGTGTGTGTGTGTGTGTGTGTGTGTGAGTAAGCAGAATACAGTGTATATATACACTGCAGTATACACTAAGACACAGTCCACATAATCAAACAATTAACGATATCAGTTGTGTTAGTTTAACTCTGTATAGCGCATTTTACAATCATTTTTTTCCAATGCAATTAATAAATAAATATATAATTAAACAAATATAAAATTGTTCATGCATGCTATCAGAAAGAATCTACATAAAGACACCTCTTCGATCATTGCAGTCACTTTCGAAATAGCTTGTTACCATAACAACATTTTGAATGAGCACTCATCTTTAAGTTTGGAGACCTCACCCATGTGAGAAATGTTTGAGTTCATATTGAGATCTCGGAGTTTAAGGGGGCTTTCACACTGGGCATGTGTGCTGCGGTCCGATTCCGAATGCGATTGTTCCCGATGCCCCCCGCGGTCTGGTCCATTGGTCTGGTTTCACACTCACTTGATTCAGTCGTACCCTGGTCCGTAGCGTTCATCTTACGTCATCACAAACACGCATGGAGAACACAACGAGACTCATCATACGTTCTTCTTTTTGTTATTTTGGTGCCATTATGCACAACAGAGTGAAGGACAACTGCGTATATGTGCGCTTCATGGCGTAACTCATCAGATGTCCAGGGGGAGGCGGCTTGCTGCTTCTCGCAAATGGTGTTTTAAAGAGACGGCTGATTCCCAGGAATTCATATGCACCTTTGTTTACACTGCACGGTTACTCACGCTCGTGTCCAAGGTGAAGTTTTCGCAACTGTCATCTCCTATTTTACCTATTTTATATTTATAACATCTAATAGTATTCATATATAGTATTAATAAGGTGTATAGATAGATAGACAGATGACAGTATTTATAGTGTAGATTTTACTTGTATATCATTGTGGTGTCAGGACTTCCTCGTGTGTTGTCCAAACCAATGATGTCGTCATCAGCTAAAACGCATGTTCAGGTTACTTTACTTCCTGAACGAGTGCGCACCCGAGTCCAAGTTACTTTCACATTCACACGAATCACGCTACAGTTCCATTGCAACTGAACTCAGACCACCTCCTACAGGTAGTCTCAGGTTTGGTACCAAGACACTTAACACAAACCGACATACAAATGCATTCACATGCTGCTGTGTGCACGAGACAAACACATCTTAACATGTAGACATCAACACAAGTCACACACAAACAATAAAGGCCATGCTGTCGGGAGCTGTCGCATTGTTTAAAGCAAACACCAATTTGCATTCTGGTGCCATAACTTAGTCAAAAGCGTTAGTTTGTCGTGTTGGTGCTCGACTCTGCAGTTGTGTGCTATTTATAGAGCATTTCTCCACTGTATGGTGACAGTTTTGTCATTCTGTCCATTCAGTGTAGGGATGTGCAGTACTATATATTTCCATCTTCATCTTAAAATGCAACGTTTATGCCATGTGATGCAATGGACAACAATGTCTGCTTGTATAAACAGAGCAAAAATGCAAAATTGTTTCTGGTGTGGAGACTGTCATTGCCTTTAAATGTATTGTTAATCCAATAAATTTGTCACAAATGCAATGTTATGATCAGAGAATGTGAGCGGAGCGGTGATAATTTCACCTGAGTGGAGAGCGCCTTTTTAAGATTGCACTCCGCTCACTCAGGTCGCTCAAACCAGAATGCGCTTCGTGATATGCCGGTTTGGGAATCTGCTAAATAAGCAATAGGCCTGAGGTTATGGAGCTCAAATATTGTTTTAGTGAAGTTGCAAACCTTATACGTACATGCAAAGCTAAGAACGAGGAAGGAGATGAAATCGAAAGGGAGTGGAGAGATTGAGTGTTCAAAGTTTCACATTGCCAGAAAGCTTGAGGATTTTTTACGTGAATATGGTTTGGCTTTTAACACATGTATAAGTCCAGATTCTCTTTATGCTGCTTTAAAAATATCAAGGAAAAACAAAGGGGGCACATGGTATCTACTAATATAATTCTATAAATAACCACAGTCCTTTAGACTTCATACAATTTGTCAGGACAGTGAAAGCAAGACAGAGACCCAAGAACAGAGCAGAGGAACAATACAAAGGATTTATTAACAATAAATATTCACTTCAACTGTGCCGGCGAAGACTGGGGATCCCGGCACCAGCTGCAGTAGCTGAGAGAAGTTCGTGGCCATACAATGGGCAAATCTGTCTGCAGTAGATTCGTAGGCGAGTGTGCGCCGTGGAAGTCTGCAGCAGATTCGTAGGAATCCTCCATTGAAGCATAGAAATACACTCTCCCGACACACAGGCAGAGACAGGGAACCAAACACAGTAGCGGTTCTAGATTGTTTGCGCCCTGGGCGAAAGCCGCTTCAACACGCCCCCAAAGTTGCTGACAGGGGGCTGCCCTCCCCCACAAGATGCCACCCTGGGCGACTGCCCATGTCACCCGACCAAAGAGATACATGAGACAGGACCAACTAGACAGAGAGAGAGCTAAGTCACTTTACATCAAACACAATCTAGCAAAGATATTGAGAACACAAAGGGATTAAGTAGGGAGTGAATTAGAGGACAACCAGGTGTTGCTAACACACTAATTAGTGGCATGATCAGCGTTGCCCTGAGAACAATCAGTTTTCCCATTGAAACACTGAACATGCATGCCGGCAGTGCCAATGCTCTTTTCTGGACAACTTAATACACATGTACAGCTGACCACAAAATTAGGATGAGAACTTGCTGATTTTATTTTACGGCTTGGGCCGTGAGTGGTTGAGCGGAGTGTTCGCTTGGGCCGTGAGTGGTTGAGCGAGCGTTCGCTTGGGCCGTGAGTGGTTGAGCGAGCGTTTGCTTGGGCCGTGAGCGGTTGAGCGGAGTGTTCGCTTGGGCCGTGAGTGGTTGAGCGAGCGTTCGCTTGGGCCATGAGCGGTTGAGCGGAGTGTTCGCTTGGGCCGTGAGTGGTTGAGCGAGCGTTCGCTTGGGCCATAAGCGGTTTAGAGAAGTGTTCGCTTGGGCCGTGAGTGGTTGAGCGGAGTGTTCGCTTGGGCCGTGAGTGGTTGAACGGAGCGTTTGCTTGGGCCGTGAGTGGTTGAGCGGAGTGTTCACTAATCCGTGAGTGGTTGAGCGGAGTGTTTGCTTGGGCCGTGAGTGGTTGAACGGAGTGTTCGCTTGGGCCGTGAGTGGTTGAGCGGAGCGTTCACTAATCCGTGAGTGGTTGAGCTGAGCGTTCGCTTGGGCCGTGAGTGGTTGAGCGGAGTGTTTGCATGGGCCGTGAGTGGTTGAGCGGAGCGTTCACTAATCCGTGAGTGGTTGAGCGGAGCGTTCGCTTGGGCCATGAGCGGTTGAGTGAAGTGTTCGCTTGGGCCGTGAGTGGTTGAGCGGAGCGTGCGCTTGGGCCGTGAGTGGTTGAGCGGAGCGTTCGCTTGGGCCGTGAGTGGTTGAGCGTAGCGTGCGCTTGGGCCGTGAGTGGTTGAGCGGAGCGTTCGCTTGGGCCGTGAGCGGTTGAGCGGAGCGTTCGCTTGGGCCGTGAGCGGTTGAGCGGAGTGTTCGCTTGGGCTGTGAGCAGTTGAGCGGTGCATTCGGTTGTGCCATGATTGGTTGAATGTAGAGTTTGCTTGGGCTGTGGGCGTTTGAGCAGAGCATTCGGTTGGGCCATGATGAGTGGTTGAGCGGTGCAATCGGTTGTGGCATGAACGGTTGAGTGGAGTGTTCGGTTGGGCCATGAGTGGTTGAGTGGGGCATTCACTTGGGACATGAGCGGTTCAGCAGAGCGCACGCGACCAACTGAAAAATATACATATATTTCCCAGTAGCTCTATTTTTAGATGTTTTGTTTGCATTTAGATTCTTTATTCATAATTCAGATCCCCATCAGGGCTTGGCGATGGGACGATGTAATGCAACTATATTTGACAAATATCCCGATGCCGATATTGATGCTCATTGACAGAAGATGTTCAACAATATCGTGAAATTACAAAACCATGGAGCTGGGAAGTCACCAAAAATATTAAATAGTAGCCCAGGGTTTAAAATTAGCACATGAGACCCACAACCTGCCAAATGCGGGTTGTCTATTTCATTAGCAGTGGCAGGTAATTTTGCTCATCTATCAGCCACTGTGGTGGGCGACCTGCAAGATGTCTCAGAGTGACACGTGACAATAAATGTGAGTGGAATTAGAATTTAGAAGTATCTCTGGATCAAGTTTTTAATGTTTCAATAAATGAATGTAATTTTGAAATCAAAATGAATAAATAGTACACACACCATTGGCAGTGGGGGCAAGGGGGGTAGATGATGTAGTCGGATGTCGCAATATTTTTTATAAAAATATCGTGAACATTATTTCTTGAATATCGCCCAGCCCTGATCCCCGTTAGCTTCTTGGGGTCCACATAAAAATACACAATAATAAAAAATAACAACATATTTAATGACTGTAGCCAAATCACCAAAAATACTTTTCCCACATTACTTTCAGAATGATATTAAAATGCACATGAAACATGGAACAGAGTTAAAGAAATAATATCAAATATTAAGCATTAAAACAAAAGTAACAACAATAATGAAAGTACCTATGCATAATAAACCTATGCATGTGTAAGCTTATCTTTACATGTTTGTTTTGTATGTACTTTTGCTTTGCCTTCTATTGATGGGAAGCATATTCCAGGTGTCTGAACCCTGATACAAAACAGCTTCTTCATCAAGTTCTTCAAGAAGTTGAGACATGCTAACTTGACGAGTATTTAGGCTACTTGTATCTAAAAACCCAAGTATACACGCTTTTCAAAAAAGAAATGAGTGTGTGATATCTAAATTCATCTGAAATAATTTTCTTCTTTGGTTTCATTTCACCCATTTTGTCTCACTTTAGTTTGTTTCTTGTTCATCTTTCCTCTATCTTCCCCTTTCGTTCTGTTTTACTCTTCTTCTCGTGTGCATTCGCTCGCACCCTCCCTTCCTCTCCGATTATCCTCAACCGAGTGTGTCTCGTTCCGCAGGACCGAACATGTCTCTCTCTCTCTCTCTCTCTCTCTCTCTCTCTCTCTCTCTCTCTCGCTTGCTTTGACAGAAGTAGGATTCAAGCAGAGCTTCTGCTCGCAGCATCTAATGCGAAGCGACTGCTGTGGGCATCTTCTGTGTGCGCTCCAGTGCAGCTTAGCATCTCTGCATGTTTGTGAAGCACTCGGATCACTACAGCTTGTGAAATCTCACAAAGAAGCAGATTTGTAGTTGCTGACTGAAGACGGACAAAGTAAAACCCTTGATGGAGATAATCTGAGCTTCCCACGGGGAGGAATAACTCTTCTCAGAGCAGTTAGAAACGGTCGGTGTAGCAGAAGGAGGTGCGCTTGGCATGGGGTGATGTCCGCAAGTGGTTCTTTCAGGCACGTGAAGTTGGCGTGGTACTAGAGGTACTGTCTTGCCCCAGCGGTGTTCCTAGGGCCATTCGTGGCAGGAGGGCATAACGGCAGCGGCCCGATGCGGTACTGAAGATCATGGTCGTACCGCTGGTGCTCAAGCTGTTGAACGAGCTACTCCAGTGCTCTACTTCCATGATGCTCTGTGAGGCTGGCACTGCCAGCTGCGCCCGCTGGGATGGCACCAACACCCCTCGCCTGACCAGCGAGGGCACAGAGGTGAGGGGTTGAATCTGTAGTGTTTGTGTCGAGTGCTACAGAATTTGTCTTTTGCTGACAAAATTTGTGCAACATGAACAAGTGTCTTCATGAAGGAAGGTCAACCTTAAACAAAAAATGTTTACTATCCATTGACGAATCTATTGCGATCGACACAAGGGAAAGTATCGCTTCTGTTTATCATGAGGTCAGCACAGTTTGCTTACAAAATATCTTAATTTCAGCCATTTAATCAGATTAACAACTAGTTGAGGTTCTGCATGTGTGGTCCATTTATTAAATGTTTTAGTGGAAATCATCATGATTTAATAACACAATCAAATGACCGAAGAAATTCACACAGTCGTAAATGATAAATCCACTGGATGTCCATTCTGAGCAGGGATAAATGCCACAGATGACTTTTATTTTCATTTATGACTTGACTTGAGTCTTTATCAGATCTCGGGTCAGTTTGTTTGAAATGAATGTTACAGTAGATGTAATGGTTACTGAATACACACTGATCCCAGAGCAGCTGGTAAGACTTTGATTGGCACCTGATTTTGCCTTAAAGATGAGTGAATCTTCTTAGTTTCTTGTGAAGACTAAAGGAGCCGAATGGAGCTGTAAACTGCTGGAGAAGTGACTTAATTCTTCATGGCACTTTATGGGAATGCAGGGAAAAGCCCTGGATGAGATGAGCTTGTGGAGGGGGGGGAATAGAGGATTGTGGGATTGAAAGTTGATGCGATACGTTTCCCCCCGCAGTTCAGCTTACTTTAGTTTTCATTTCTTAAAGGAATCGTTAACCCGAAAAACTAATCTTCTGTCATAACTCACTCACCTGTAGGACGGTCGTTCTTCCGTGGGACTCCAAAGGCGATGTTAGGCTGTTAGATGTTATACCTTTATCTAGTCCTGGTTACTCCTTCACCCATTATACGAAACCTGGCAGTGTTATTTGACCCTACACTGTGTTATCAGCCAACATGTGAAATCCTGTTTCTTTCACCTCCGCAATATTGACCGCCTACGTTCTGCACTTAACCTTAAAAATTCTTGCTTTCATAACTTCTCGTTTAGATTATTGTAACTCTTTATTTGCAGGTTTACCCACAAAATCACTTCACCGCTTACAAATGTAAAACTCTGCTGCACGTGCTCTCACACATAACAAGAAATCATCTCATATCACTCCAATCCTTCCCAATCGCATACAGTTCATAATTCTTGTTTTAATCTTTAAAAGGGACCTATAATACCAAATTCACTTTTACATGGTGTTTGTACATAAATGTGACTCGGCAGTGTGTGTACACAACCACCCTATAATGTTAAAAGTGCCCCCACTCCTGTTTCTTATATTTCTATTCATCAAAAACAGTGTCAAAATGAACAGTTTTCATTTCTGCTCTAAAGTGACATCACGTTAGAACAGGCCACGCCCACGACTGGTGACGGACTCCACCCTATTATCATAGCTCCGCCCCTGAGTGATCTACACAGTTCTGGAGCAGATACAGTGAGAGGAATAATGTCTCATAAGCGTTCTGTTGTTGCTGTAAAAGTGAACATAAGAGTCTTCATGAACTCCCGACATCAGAGCCAATGAAGACGCAATGGACAAACTGGACTGGTAATCTGGCATACCGGGCATTTTCCCGGTGGACCGACGCACTTTGGGGCCAATCAGGGTCAGACTGGCCATCGGGAGAACAGAGCGAGCTGGTGGGTCAGCCTTGAAACGGGCCATATGGGCCGAGATAAGCTAAAATGAACCGCCGCGATATGCAGAACGGACAGTGAATATATATATATATATATATATATTAAGATATAATATTAATATTAAGAAATATTAAGGTTTTATTTGATTAAATATTACCCACTATTAATATTAATATGAATTATTATTATTAATCAAATTAATAATATGTTTATATGTAAATCTTTTAAATATTTTTTGAGTGTATTAATGAAGAAAAGTGTCCTGAAAATTACTTACATTTTGTATGTCTTCAGAAGACTTAAAAAATGAAACAAAAGTCACACAAACTGCTTTTATTATAATTTTGGGACTTATTTAATCTTTAAAGTCAATAGACTTTCAAAAATGGCAACTGTGACAAAATGTAAATTTTTGAGTCAACTGTCCCTTTAAATTCTCATGCAAAATACAGATTATCAATCATCTAGACGGCAATTTCCGTTTTTATTATTTGTATTTATTTTATCATAAGAAGTAATATAAAGTGCCGCATAGACTACTTTTATGATACGTTTGGGCCTTTTTTTATTTTATGATACATTTTTCTCCTCTTTTCCTCCCCAATTTGGTCCTCGTGGTGGCGTAGTGACTCACCTCAATCCGGGTGTCGGAGGACGAATCTCAGTTGCCTCTGCATCTGAGACCATCAATCCATGCATCTTATCACGTGACTTGTTGAGTGCGTTACCATGCAGACATATCACGTGTCGAGGCATCCACGCATAACTCACCACATGCCCCACCGAGAGCGAGAACCACATTATAGCGACCATGAGGAGGTTACCCCATGTGACTCTTCCCTCCCTAGCAACCGGGCCAATTTGGTTGCTAAGGAGACCTGGCTGGAGTCACTCAGCACGCCCTGGATTCAAACTCACGACATCAATACTCGCTGAGATACCCATGTCCCCTGTTTGGGTCTTTTTTTAATTTTAAAGTGAGTTACTATCAAATGCAATAAAATCAAGTGAAAAGCAGAATGTTCTGTCCTGTATTGTCTCTTGTAACTGATGTGCGCACTACTACGCTGCATAAAAATGATGGTTATAGTGCCACTTATCGGTTCAGAGCAACAAGCGCACAGTTACCATGGCAACCGTGTCAGTAAAAAGGCCATTCGGGACTGGCAACATCTGTATTGTTTCACATGCTTGAATAGCTCAAATCAGTTTAGTTGTCGCTTCCAAGTTCTGTGTTCTCCGAAAGGATATGTTGGGAATATTTCAACCCTTGAATAATTCAGAACTAATATTCTGAAGCAGACAAAATCTTTTGGATCATTTATTATGGACCGATTCTGTGTGTCCATCACCAGGAAAAAACTGGTGATTTTTGTTTCATAGTCATATGTTGACCCGAAATGATCATTCGCCTTGTCATGATGAGAGTGACCGTCAGAATCCCTCTGAAATGTTTTTGATATCTGTCCGGGTCACGTATACAGTAATCAATCATTAATAGTGTTGGAGGTCCATTCAGATGCGTCACAGGATGTTGGATGCAGTTTGAGCTGGTCAGTTGCGTGGTCCATGTGTTCAGGGTTAAAACGGAGAGCATGAAATCGAAACACACACACACACACACACACACACACACTTCTTCTCCAGGCAGCCGCTGCAGGACTATCCCCGAGATCAAAGAGCCACAAATGCATCCCACACGGCCCAAATAATAGTGTAAATGACCCCTCTTAAGGCCTCTGAAGTCCTGTTCTGCACTCTGAGGTTATCTAGAATATGTTTGGAGCTGTTGAATGCTCGTCCGTCTGGCTGCAGTCTGTCATACAGACACAAATGAAAATTCGGTATAAGCTGCATCAAAGTATCGTGAAAGTAGTCCGTATGTCTCGTGTGTTACATTCAAATTCGTCCAATGTCAAAGCGAGGAGGAACAGAGTCAAACCTACGTTACTGAGATATTCCAAAGAAAATCCATTGTCTTGTATCTTCTAATCGTTTTGATTTTCGTAGATGTGTTTATAGTTCTCCTTCTTTGAATGTGTCTTGTGGATCCGTTGCAACGTTGTGCATTAAAGTGTCTCACGAGCAGATGTGTAAGCAGCTCTCATACGAGATTACAGAATCCATCAGACAGCCAGCCTGAAAACTCTCCCTGTCCTAAACGAATGCCTTAAAACCCTCAACAGACCCTCAGAAAGGAACTGGCACACGCTGACATTTACAGAATGCCTCTGTGGCATCGGGGGGTGATGTTGGCGTTGGGGGTCTGTGGTTGAATTACGCTCTATTCTTTTGTTTTAAATGAGACTCATTCACACTACAAAGAAACATGTCACATGGTAAATCAGTTCTGCAGGTGAGCCGTCTCACCTGTTTGATCATTTCTTTTAAATGTCATGTAGAGTATTGAGAAGTATTATAAAGGATGCATTTTGCCTCATACTAGCTATTGATATGTTTTGTTCTTAGCTTAGAGATGCATTACGACAAAAGCAAATATAACGAATAAGAAATCAGCCAATAAATGCTTAATAAACACTTTATAATGCCAAACAAGTCCATAACTAGCCACTTACACGTGTAATTATGAGCCATGAATTGCTGTCCATTTTTGGATTGCTAAAGTGCTACCAGACACATGTTATGACCCTGAAACAGGTGTTTTTCCCTTCAAAACAACGTTCTTTTAGAGCAATTTCCCAGGCAAACATTGAAGTGTCAATCTCAAGAAATCAAGTCATATTTCACCAAAGAAATCAAAGTAACAATGCATTAAAATAATAGAATAAATTAATAGAAAATACATATTCATACTAATGAGTTTTGTCTTATTTTCCATTAAACATATCTAAACATATCTATATATATTTTTTTTTATATATTTTTTATTAATGCCATTGGGTTAAGACAAATAATCTTTATCTGGCAATTTATTTTTTTGTTTTTGTTATAAGCATAAACATTAAAAAATTGTATTAGGTTTTTCTGAAAACTTGACAACATATTATTTTGCTGTAAAATTCCTACACCAATCTACTGTGATTCTTAAATACAGCCAGTGCTGTACTGGTAATCTGGCATAACGGGCATTTCCCCGGTGGGCCGACGCACTTTGGGGCATATCAGGGGTGGACTGGCCATTGGGAGAACCGAGGGGTCCAGTGGGGCGGCCGCAAAACGGGCCGAATGGCCCGCGAAAAGCTAAAATGAGCCGTCGCGTTATGCAGAATGGACCAAAAAACGGCACGTGATTTGCAGAAAAGGACAGCGAACACCCCCCCGCTCAACAACTCTTAGGCCAGTTGATATGTAAAATCCCGGGCCGATTTCTCTTCCCAGTCCAACCCTGAATACAGCAGTTTGCTGTTAAAAATGTTGCATTATGGGAGATCAAGGCTCACTGTTAACTAACTAGTTTTACGGTAAAAAGCAGTTCTACGAAAGGCATTACGGGAAAATGAACATTTAAAATCATGATATCATCTTGGCGAAAGCTATAGTGACATATTGAAACGTATATTTTAAAACCCCCCATGAAAATGTTAGTTTCTGACCAAGACCTCACGTCAGCCTTCACTTTGCCTGTCTAATGAGAAGTCAAATAAAAAATTTAAAAATCTAACTTTGAAGCAATGTACATATTAAATGTACAGTTTTGCCAGGATTGAACAGTGTATTTTTTATGAAGAAAAAAAAAACAACAACAACCTGTACACAGTAAAATAAGAGTATAGCAATGCATTGTGGGTTATAATGGTGAAATACCCATAAGCCTTTGCACTTGAATAAGTATGTATGCTCTGGCAATTCATTGGGGCTACAAAAAGTGTAAAAAAAACAACAACAACAAAAAAACATGCACACATGTTTTATATTCAGACTTAATAGAAGTCTTAGTTTAATTAGTGTTGTTGTTTTGTTGTCAATAGTTGTGCTGTGTTTAAAGTCACTGTTATGCTGATTAGCATGTCCAAAAATCATAAAAACACTGAAAGGAACAGGGGTCCCACGAGAGGTTGATTGCAACAATTACCAAGTCAATTCAGTGGAATGATAAATGAAACATTGAGACGACTTGTTGATGGAGCACCTGTGCCCGCTACTGTGCCAACTTGCTGTGCTTTAGCCATCTGACGCTCCGCTCATTATTGTGAGCGTCGCTCCTCCACCCTCCATTGTGGTTGGAGGGCGACTGCCTCCAACTGCCCAGTAGTGTCCTTCAAAAGCCTCCTCCACAGAGGCTGATCTTGACACCGCTGGTACCCGTCAGTGGCCAGTGCACTCAGCTCCACAACCTCCTCCTCTCCAGCCCATGCTGCGCCCGTTTAGACCCCTCAATTAAAACCGACCCCTGATGTAGAGAGTGTTAAACTGAATAATTGAAGTATAGCCTATCAATGGTAAAATAACAATTGTTAATTGTACCCCGAATTTATTCGTTTTTTCTAACACCTATTAGTAGGTTGGCATGCCCAATTCCCAATATGCTCTAAGTCCTCATGGTGGCGTAGTGACTCGCCTCAATCCGGGTGGCGGAGGACGAATCTCAGTTGCCTCCACGTCTTATCACGTGACTTGTTTAGCACGTTACCGCGGAGACATAGCATGTCACAATTCACCACGCGCCCCACAGAGAGCAAGCACCACATTATAGCGACCACGAGGAGGTTACCCCATGTGACTCTACCCTCCCTAGCAACCGGGCCAATTTGGTTGCTTAGAAGACCTGACTGTAGTCACTCAGCACACCCTGGATTCAAACTCATGACTCCAGCGGTGATAGTCAACGTCAATACTCGCTGAGATACCCAGACCCCCGCAATACTGACATGTTATTACAATCATGTGCCTCTTGTTGTTGATTTGAATGAGTTTGACAACTGTCCCTTCACTGGCGACAGACAAACGGCTCTTTTGTTTGTGCAGTATTTGTGTTGGCATAAGACATTTTTCTCCTGTTCCACATTAGAATAAGCATGAAGACTGAAGAGCTTAATTTGTTTATTTAAAGACAGAAATTACACAAAGACAAAACAGCTAATTTATTAGAGTTGGACAAAGTAAAATGGGCATTCCAAGTCCTACATTTAATCATGAATCCAGCCTTTAAATGAAAGCCTTTATTTAAACATTTATTGAGACACCAGGTTAATTTTAATTTGGACTGCCCGTGATTGAAATGTGGGTTAGTGGTCAATCGATTGCCCTATATTTCTCTGGCATTTCAAAACAGTTCTTGTGAAATTGAACCTCTTTACATTTACATTTATGCATTTGGCAGAGCACTTATTACAGGGACAATCCCCCCGGAGCAACCTGGAGTTAAGTGTCTTACTCAAGGACACAATGATGGTGGCTGTGGGGATCAAACCAGCAACCCTCTGATTACCAGTTATGTGCTTTAGCCCACTACGCCACCACTCACTTTTCCTTCTACAGTCTTGACAAATACCACTCAGATTTGTTTAGCTGCAATGAATTTTGTAATAAATAAGGTCAAGTTTGCATAGTTTTTGGATTCGTGTAATGCGTTGTGACATGGTTTTGGTTCATGCTTGGGCAATGAGATTTGGGGAGTTTTTTTTAGTCACTGGGGTTTCTAAAAATAAAGCGCTGATGTCCCTGTGGAGGGTCTTCACATGGGGGACGTGATTTAGAGTCGTTCTGCTGCTGTAAATGAAGCTCTGATGGCTGTTCATTGATGGACACTGTAGAAGAAACAAAAGTCAGGCCGTTTGAGGTCAGAGCCGATGAGGTTCATGAGTTTAGTTCTGATACTGCTGACCGGAAGCGATGATTTAGAGTTAAAAAGTACTTCAATACTGAAGACACCCGTCAAAGTGAGCGTGTGATGCAATGATTGACGCATGAGTCAGTCACAGGAAGTCGAGACAGATTTCAGTCCTCAGGTCAAATGTCCTCGAGCCCATCAGCTGTCCACCAGATAGACATGTCAAAGACAATTCTGACCTCATCAAACACTGGGACACAGATTACATCACGACCGCTCGCTCTGCTAATCTGAGGCAGAAACTGAAACAACTGACGTCATTATTACTATTGCTCGATGTATTAGTGATTGTGTATAAACCAATGTCAGACTGTCACGACTCATCAGCGGACAACGGTGTCTCTGCTCTTTTCAGACTTGAGTCGCACCTGTCATAACGGGGGATGTGTGTGAGTAAAGACAGACCGCTGGCGGATATCTTGCGTGATGACTCACTGTGTGCTGTGGATGATTTTGCGCTGGTTCTGATGTGGCGTGACAGAGCAGCATCTGTTGTAGCCTGAAGACTGTGAGCGGGAAACACCTGCCGACCCACACAATGCCCTGTGTTTGCCACCTGTGCACCTGCTGTGGACACCTGCTTTTCACCATTGGCAGATGTGAACTTTATTCTGAGAAGTCTGATTGGTCAATTATTGAAGGGGCGTTCACACAGCCCAGTCAGTGTGTGTACATGCACTTTAAAAGTCCATTTTAGTTGATTAAAACAATAATTATTTTCTTTTGTATTGAAAAATGGTGCCAGTTTGGTGCCTTTTTTCTGTTTCTAACATTCGCATTCAAGTGTAAAAACTAGTGGCAGCCGAGATGAACCTTAAATTTGCTCGTGATGGATTGTATTTGTTGCAAGGAAGAAGGCTCGCACAAATCGCGATGTCAGAGCCGAGTGTTGGGTAACGTTACTGTAAGGGGGTTAAAGGGCAAGGAGGAGGTGAGAACCGGCTTAACAATATAAATTATTTTTAATTAAATAAATTACACAAACACATACAGGGCAGCTGCCCGTAATTCACTCTCTCTCTCAAACTGTCATCACCGGCCGCCTTTATCCGTCGCGCCCCATCTGGCTGATTGAGGACCCGGCGTGCGTCATTCCAGCTTGGCCCCGCCCCCTCCACTCTACAGTTACTTTTAAAAGTAACTTGTTAGAATATTGTGTTACTCCTTTAAAAAGTAACTTAATTAATTAGAAAGTAATATTTTAAGAAAAGTAAAGCGCTACGTTACTTTTGCATTATTTTAGCATTCGTTTTTTCTCACCACTACTCTCTCTTCTGCTATGCTACGCAAATAAGCCATGCATTGCATACAAGAGACTACTGCGCAACACTCATGTCAAACTAACATAGTAAACAAACAGATATTTAGAAAGTAGGTCTTCACGTCATACTTATAATAAAGAATCAATAACATGAATATGCATGATTTGTTTTTCCATTGCAATGGCAGCCAACATGAATAATGAAGCATAACCACTTTCTTTCCTAAAGCAGCAAAGTCCAACACTTTAACATGCATTATATATGCCATCATGCGCTGTGCCCATCTACAGTGCCAGTCAACTTAAGATGTTTTACAGAAGTCAGGATAAAATTCAGTGGGGAATGCTAACCGTACATGTTCAATGAATAAGTTGTCTCTTAAGTCACTCTTTAAGTTGACTTCACTTAAGTCATCTCAGTGCACGCTTGTTTTGGGTTGATCCACAGTGCATACTGCGGACAGCCTAATGCAAACGCGCGTGTTGATACAACTTAAATGGAATTGTTTTTAATGCTACCAAAACGTCACAAAAGCTTGTCTGTTATAGAACAAAAATGTTGAATATTTTTAGAAATTAAAACTTTTTCTCTATGTACTCTATCTATGTAGTACGTTGCCCGCAGACGCTGATCCAGAGTCAGTTTCATCCCATTCTCCTAGTTACGGGAGCTCTAACACAGAGCAGCTCGGCTGCGTAAGTCGGCGAATTGAGCGAGTATTTCACTCTTTATATCATGTTGTTGCCAGTGGGAGACTAGTCTTATAATCTCTTTGCCGAATCACGTTTACTGATCCTAGAGAAGTAGTTACGGGCAGCTTTAAGACAAAGCGATTCAGCGATCATTCCAGGTTGTATGTAACTGTATACTCATGCCGTGGCCACGGGAAGACTTCTCCGGGCTTATGCCTGTGCTATATTATACCACGGAAATATGTGTTTTACATTCTTTACCAGCAATATTTAGCACTTTTTAAAACATAAATCTCAGGGTGGGCTAAAGGAACACTTGTTATGCGCTGCCCACCACAGGTAAGTATGGCTCATACTCTCTAGAACTGCAATACCTATCATCAGGGCTGGACTGGTAATCTGTCATACCGGGCATTTTCCGGGTGGGCCGACGCAATTTGGGGCCGATCAAGAGTGGACTGACCATTGGGAGAACCAAGCGGGCCAACCCCCCACACCCACCCCAACCCCAACAACTTTTGGCTCAACAAAACCCCCACCCCCCCAATTACATTTGGGCCAGTTGCTATGTAAAATCCCAGGCAGATTTCTCTTCCCAGTCCAGCCCTGCCCATCATACTTACAACTTCATTGAACATCTCTAGTTATCAAGCCTCCCACTCTCTAGAACTGCAATACCCATAATGCACTACGCCCCTCCCTGAAGTTTGCACACTTTGACTCCTGATTTATCACAATACAGGGACCGTAGATGTGCACAAAAGCAATGCGTTACTTATTTAAAAAGTAACTCAGATATATAAATGCCATGTTACTTTACTCATTACTCGAAAAAGGTAATCTGATTACATAACATGCGTTACTTATAACACGTTACTTCCAACCCTGCTGGAGACATACTGTATGTAGAGATGATCCAATTAAATTGAAGCTTAGAAGAAAGTTGGTACGGTTATTGTTTTTTTTAAGGTCTTTTTTTCCATTTATTTTATTTTATTTTTTGGCATTTAAACATTTCAATTATGCAATCAACCCAGCATCATCTTTTTTATTTTATTATTATTTTTATTTATTTTTTTACATTTAAACGTCCAATCAGATGATAATGATTCTCTCTCATGGCAAATATATTTTGTACATTTTGTGGTAATAAATGTTTGCATTTGTATAAACATTATGTATAAACTGAACAAAATTGAAATCTGCCTGATCTTTAATTTTCACAGTTCTTTATATGTACGTCTACAAATAATTCATTCCTGTAAACGTGTGTTTTGGATTGTCTTTTTAATTCGAGTATCAAGGCAATAAATTGTCTGATCGTCTCTGTGTTGCACTGAACACAAACGGCAGATGGAAACAGTCGACGCTCAAAGCGTGTCATTGACATCCTGACAGCGAGAATTCTTTCTTTACATTAGATGATCTTCATAGTGAACACATTATGTGTGTTTTCTAGAAGTGTTACACATGCAGAATTACTTACCTCACATATGCTGGATTGATTTAGTGGCATTGAGAGCCTCTGAAACATTTTTGAATTACTTCAGTCAAATGATATAAAATTTAAATATTTCAAGTGTCACATGTCCCTAAAAAATGAAATTAAATAAATAAAAATAAGTAACATAATGCTTTAAGAAAGTCTATTTTTGTACTGTTAAGATACAAAAAAATGTGCAATGTGACATTATTATCACAATATTTTGCAAGAAAATGCAAGAAAAACATTTTTTATTTAATTTATAAATTACAAAAATAATAATTTTCATTACCGTAATGCAAGACAAAAAATACATGTATATATATATATATTTTTTTTATGTAATTACCCTGGAAGTTGTTATTATTATTATTATTATTATTATTATTATTATTATTATTATTATTATTATTTATTTATTTATTTATTTTTATTTTTTTGAAGCATTTATCAGCATTTAAATAAAGCCATACAACAAATCCTACCTTTATATATATATATATATATATATATATATATATATATATATATATATATATATATATATATATATATATATATACATTTTAATATAATGTTTATTTTCACATTATATTAATGGGATTACATTTTATTTATTTATATGATAATTTGGGGGTAAATGTTTTTAATTGTCATGTAAATAATGCCACAATGCAGCAAATAAATAAATAAATAAATCATTTTCTTTGAGCAAAAACAGCAATTACTGACATTTGACCTGTGCATGTTCATGACACAATCAGTTTCACTCTCATTTAAACATACATGCACTTGAATATCTGCCCCGATCAACTTCTGATGGTATTTTAGGCTCCCGCCACGGTGACCACGGGTAACGGGGAATCAGGGTTCGATTCCAGAGAGAGAGCCTGACAAATGGCTACCACATCCAAGGAATGCAGCAGGCGTGCAAATTACCCACTTCCGACTCGGGGCGACGTTCATTAGTTTGTCTTTTGTGTGGCAAAAACATTCACTCACACACGGCAGAGAAAACACTGTCAGTCTGAAAGAATTTCACCTAAAGCAACACGAGCGCTTTATATAAGCGCATCATCAGAGGTCATGAGAGGTCAACTTCTCTCATACACCAACACATCACGCTTGTGTAAGTTCACCCGCCCTATCTAGTGTGCCAGTCTTATAGACACTACATTTTGTGTGAAATAAGCAACTATGTTTATTTCAGTTCAGAGATTGTAGATCATGAGTGGTTTTGAATTAGTGATAAAGTCATATATCAGCCGGAGTGATGTATTGGGTGATATTTTGCCACAGACGTTGTGTTCTCAATTCTTTTGGTGAATTTTGAGTATATATTTTGCCCTCTGTTGTCGAACAGGTGTTGTCGCTGGGCGCTGATGTTCTCCCCGAGTATAAACTCCAGGCTCCGCGCATTCACAAGTGGACGGTTCTGCACTACAGCCCGTTTAAAGCCGTCTGGGATTGGCTGATCCTGCTGCTGGTCATCTACACGGCCATTCTGACGCCGTACTCCGCCGCGTTCCTGCTAGACGGGGAAGAGGATGGGAAAAACTGCATTTACACCTGCAATCTGCTCAGTGTGGTCGACCTCATCGTGGACATCATGTTTATCATCGACATAGTCATAAACTTCCGCACCACATATGTCAATGCCAACGATGAAGTGGTGAGTCAACCGCTTCGCATCGCCGTGCATTACTTCAAAGGCTGGTTCCTCATCGACATGGTCGCCGCCATCCCCTTTGACCTGCTCATATATCGCAACAGGGAGGAGGCGAGTACAGAGGTGAGAGGCATCATGCCAAAAACACACAGACGTGATCTTGTGATATGATGTGTCAATTTCACATTTTCAAAATGAAAAAAAGTGGATTATTTCAGGTTAAGCTCAATCGAAAGCAAATGTTATATATTTTATTAACTTATATTGACTTTGCATAGAGTTAACATTGCATATTAACTAATATTGACTTTGCATAGAGTTAACTTTGCATATGAACTAATATTGACTTTGCATAGAGTTAACTTTGCAAATTAACTAATATTGACTTTGCATAGAGTTAACATTGCATATTAACTAATATTGACTTTGCATAGAGTTAACTTTGCATATTAACTAATATTGACTGCATAGAGTTAACTTTGCAAATTAACTAATATTGACTTTGCATAGAGTTAACTTTGCATATTAACTAATATTGACTTTGCATAGAGTTAACTTTGCATATTAACTAATATTGACTTTGCATAGAGTTAAATTTGCATATGAACTAATATTGACTGCATAGAGTTAACTTTGCATATGAACTAATATTGACTTTGCATCGAGTTAACATTGCATATTAACTAATATTGACTTTGCATAGAGTTAACTTTGCATATTAACTAATATTGACTTTGCATAGAGTTAAATTTGCATATGAACTAATATTGACTTTGCATAGAGTTAACTTTGCATATTAAATATTGACTTTGCATAGAGTTAACTTTGCATATTAAATATTGACTTTGCATAGAGTTAACTTTGCATATTAACTAATATTGACTTTGCATAGAGTTAAATTTGCATATTAACTAATATTGACTTTGCATAGAGTTAACTTTGCATATTAAATATTGACTTTGCATAGAGTTAACTTTGCATATTAAATATTGACTTTGCATAGAGTTAACTTTGCATATGAACTAATATTGACTTTGCATAGTTAACTTTGAATATGAACTAATATTGACTTTGCATAGAGTTAACTTTGCATATGAACTAATATTGACTTTGCATAGAGTTAACTTTGCATATTAAATATTGACTTTGCATAGAGTTAACTTTGCATATGAACTAATATTGACTTTGCATAGAGTTAACTTTGCATATGAACTAATATTGACTTTGCATAGAGTTAAATTTGCATATGAACTAATATTGACTTTGCATAGAGTTAACTTTGCATATTAACTAATATTGACTTTGCATAGAGTTAACTTTGCATATGAACTAATATTGACTTTGCATAGAGTTAACTTTGCATATAAACTAATATTGACTTTGCATAGAGTTAACTGTGCATATGAACTAATATTGACTTTGCATAGAGTTAACTTTGCATATGAACTAATATTGACTTTGCATAGTGTTAACTTTGCATATGAACTAATATTGACTTTGCATAGAGTTAACTTTGCATATGAACTAATATTGACTTTGCATAGAGTTAACTTTGCATATGAACTAATATTGACTTTGCATAGAGTTAACTTTGCATATAAACTAATATTGACTTTGCATAGAGTTAACTTTGCATATAAACTAATATTGACTTTGCATAGAGTTAACTTTGCATATAAACTAATATTGACTTTGCATAGAGTTAACTTTGCATATGAACTAATATTGACTTTGCATAGAGTTAACTTTGCATATGAACTAATATTGACTTTGCATAGAGTTAACTTTGCATATAAACTAATATTGACTGCATAGAGTTAACTTTGCATATGAACTAATATTGACTTTGCATAGAGTTAACTTTGCATATAAACTAATATTGACTTTGCATAGAGTTAACTTTGCATATAAACTAATATTGACTTTGCATAGAGTTAACTTTGCATATAAACTAATATTGACTTTGCATAGAGTTAACTTTGCATATGAACTAATATTGACTTTGCATAGAGTTAACTTTGCATATAAACTAATATTGACTTTGCATAGAGTTAACTTTGCATATAAACTAATATTGACTTTGCATATTAAGTTTTAACACAGAAAAGTTACATCAGCTTTAATATGTTTATTCTCTCTTTCAAGACGACCACCCTCATCGGTCTGCTCAAGACGGCACGTCTGTTACGACTCGTCCGTGTTGCACGTAAACTGGACCGTTACTCTGAGTACGGTGCGGCCGTTCTCTTCCTGCTCATGTGCACCTTCGCCCTGATCGCTCATTGGCTGGCCTGCATCTGGTACGCCATCGGAAACATGGAGGACAACGGTTCCATTGGCTGGTTGCACTCGCTGGGCGTTCAGCTGGGAAACAAATTTAACTCCAGTGTCAAGGGATCAGGACCCTCCATTAAGGATAAATACGTGACCGCTTTATACTTCACCTTCAGTAGTTTAACAAGCGTGGGGTTCGGAAATGTGTCGCCAAACACCAACCCGGAAAAGATCTTCTCCATCTGTGTCATGCTGATAGGATGTGAGTATGGTCCAATATATACTGTGTATATATATATGTATGATAAAAATAAATCTCTTAATACACCTTAATGCTAATTTATATGGTTACTTCATCATGCAAGTTATAATTCAATTATGGTTTATTGCTAGTTTATATTAACTAATAGTGTTAAATATTGTTCACAAATATCAATTGGTAATAATCAGTATAGTGAATAATGAATCATTTGTGATACTAATTTATCACTGACAATGTGTAATTTACTCAACACAGGTCACAAAAAGAGGCTCATGCATGTAATTGCCTTTATGAAATGCATTTTTAGTGTTTTTATGAACACCTTTATAGGTCAGGACAGGAAAAGGGAGCTTAACCCTTCATTAGACGTGTTTGTTTTTGTTTTTGCAGTGTGTATGAAATGATCAAACCTCATCACATGTTGAACATTTCCCCTTTTTCATTTTGGTGAACAAATCAACCTAAATGCTCCTTTTTGTAGCTCTTTGCCGCAGTAATTAATGATAAATTGCCAGTTAAATGTTGCTGCAGCGCATAAATCAGACCTCAATTACTGTCGAGTCATTTCCATGTTTTATGTGCGACAGAAGCGTTTATCATCAGTCACGCAGAGTCACGCTTCAGCGGGAAAAAGTTCAAAAGGACTCATTTAAGATGACCTCTTCAATCTGAAACAAGATAACTCATTTTATTAAATCCATTTAATCACATATTATCAAAACTGACATTATTAAACTGTAACAATCAGATGAATAATTGAAAATGATGCTTTGATACAATGTATCAAATCATGTGTATAAATGCAAATATAATACAAATTAAATGTATCGATGCGGTTTAAAATGATATACAGTATGTAGTGAAGTGAGTACAGTATGCACATGAGGCATTGGGGCATATTGTCACACTATGCGGGGTAAGTTGTCACAGTGGAACCTGCTATTAAACCAGCGTTGTGGGGTGAGAACAAAACAATAAAGACAAGCGATCGCAGATGATCGACTAGTGACGAATGACTTCACAGTGTTTCTATTGTAATATGTTGTAGACGATTGAGCATGTTTTGTTTCCTGGTGTGTTTGTGCGAGCTGGAAGACCAGATATGTCAATATAAGAGTGGCCGGTGTATTTTGGGCTGGTTTGTAATTAAAAGTCCCACGTTATGCACCATATCTTCATTTTTGTTTCTTCTGTGTTTGTTGTGCATCTTTGCTTTGGTTGCAAACACTCATCTGGGATTTTCCTCATTTAAGACTTCCTTTATCAAACTTTTCCATTACCTTAGTTATTGGTGTTGGCAAATTCCACTTTCGGTCGAGGGGGAGGGGGGTGGGGGGTGTTCGCTGTCCTTTTCTGCATGTCGTGCTTATCTTTTTAGCTTATCGCAGCACCTTCGGCACGTTTTGCGGCTGACCCATCGGCCCGCTCGGTTCTCCCAATGGCCATTCCGCCCCTGATTGGCCCCAAAATGTGCCGGCCCACCGGGAAAATGCCCGGTATGCCAGATTACCAATCCAGCACTGACCTCTAATTGAAACCAACATACTAAACCTCTGCTAGAGAAAATGCACATTTGCACTTTTGACTCCATATCTCATCGCCACTGAGATTTATAGCCCCTGTGACAACGTCCCCATGTGACAACTAGCCCCGGTCTCCTCTATTCACATAGTCGCACATTTTTAATGATAATTGAATGGTGGGAAATGTGCTTAATTGTCATAAAAATTAACACAATGCAAAAAAAAAAACAGATTTTCTGTGTAAGAAGGGATCAGATGAGTGTGTAGGAGATTCTGTAGTTGCTATTTTTGATGTTGTATTCCTGCTGCTTTTGTAGTGTGATTCATACTGTAGTGCTGCCCACCTGCTTCAAGTACTGTCAGTGTAAACCCACGGTCAGTAACACCAGAGGAAACAGCAGAATAATCGTGCCGCTTTCAAAGAGCTCATTTTATGTGGCGTATAAGAACTGACACTAAACCCATCTATATATATATGTGTACATGTGTGACTGATGAAATGAGTCCATTTACACATGAAACCTGGATTGCATAATAAGATTACAAAAACAATATTTATTATTTACAATTACAATTACTATTTAAAATACACAGTTATTATTAAATGGATTAAAAGATTACTAAATAGGAAGAGGAAGTAAAATGTTAATAATGTATTGATCCCCTGAGCTGATATTGGTCATTAGCCAGCTGGCTACAATTAAACTGAAGATGAAGAGGTTTTAATCAGCGTTTGACCACTAGATTAGGGGCGGCAGTGGATCAGGTGGTAGAGCGGGTTGTCCACATGACTCCACATGCTGAAGTGTCCTTGGGCAAGACATTGAACCCCAAGTTGCTCCCAATGGCAGTCTAGCACCTTACATAGCAGCTCTGCCGTCATTGGTGTATGAATGGGTGAATGACACGCAGTATAAAGCACTTTCAATCATTATTTTAATTATCACTCTGTGTGTTCATGTTCACAGAATCGCTTTGTTATTCTACATCAAAAATGCAAATGAATGCACTTTTACTTTTGTGATAATTTTGTACAAATATGGTCTGATCTGTTAAAACTCACTGATGCACTTGTGATGCCAAAATTGCCCAAGAACATTTTAAGTGCCTTTTTTATTTCAATCTGAAACAAATAACAAGTAAAACACTCATACGCACACACACACACTCTCGCATTAACTCACACACTCGCACACACACACATACACTCATACACACACACACACACTCACACACTCGCACACACACACATACACTCATACATACACACACACACTCACACACTCGCACACACACACATACACTCATACACACACACTCACACACTCGCACACACACATACACTCATACACACACACTCACACACTCGCACACACACACATACACTCATGCGCACACACACACTCACACACTCACACGTGCACACACACGCACATGTGCACAAACACACACGCACATGTGCACACACACACACGCACATGTGCACACACACACACGCACATGTGCACACACACACACACATGCACATGTGCACACACACACACACGCACATGTGCACAAACACACACTACGCACATGTGCACACACACACACACGCACATGTGCACACACACACGCTACATGTTCACAAACACACGCACATGTGCACAAACACACACACGCGCACTTGTGCACACACACACGTGCACAAACACACACACACACACACGCACATGTGCACACACACACACACGCACATGTGCACACACACACACACGCACATGTGCACAAACACACACACGCACATGTGCACACACACACACACGCACATGTGCACACACACACGCACATGTTCACAAACACACGCACATGTGCACAAACACACACACGCGCACTTGTGCACACACACACGTGCACAAACACACACACACACGCACATGTGCACACACACACACACGCACATGGGCACAAACACACGCACATGTGCACACACACACACACACACTCTCGCACACACACACACACGCACATGTGCACAAACACACACACGCACATGTGCACACACACACACACACACGCACACTCTCGCACACACACACACGCACACACACTCGCACATGTGCACACATACACACACACGCACACACTCGCACATTTGCACACACACACACGCACACACTCGCACATACGCACAAACACACACACGCACACACTCTCGCAAACACACACATACACATTCACACACTCGCACACACACACACACACAGAAAATTTAAAACTATTCTAATAGCAATCAGATTAGATTACCTTTAAATAGATTATATTACTGACTACAATTATAGTCGTATAGTATGTAATCAGTACCAGATTACAAATCAGATGTAATCTGCCCAGCACTGGTGGTGATACCATATTATTCTTTTACTTCTATAAATACCTTATAAGCGTGGCAGTCATTCAGCACCACCACAGTGCTTAAATAAACATATTCTTCATGCAGGAAATTGTGTGTTGTGCTGTGAGATGTTTATTGATACTCTTCCCATCGTTCCTCAGCGCTCATGTACGCCAGTATCTTCGGAAACGTGTCGGCCATCATCCAGCGGCTGTATTCCGGAACGGCCCGTTATCACACTCAGATGCTCCGTGTGAGAGAGTTCATCCGCTTTCATCAGATTCCAAACCCGCTGCGACAGAGACTGGAGGAATATTTCCAACACGCCTGGTCTTACACCAACGGCATCGACATGAACGCGGTGAGTCAACAGACCTCTTTGCAGTATTGAGACGCTAAAATCAAATCTTTTTTGGCTTTACAAGCCGTGTTTGAGTAGAGCGTAGAGCGTCTTTTCCTCTCAAAATGACCTGTCCCAAATGCAGAATTTTTATGATGATACATATTCATTGAAGTAAGGAAAACAAATGATCGTGCCTGTTCTTGCTCAGCCTGTGAGGTCTTCTCATTAAGAAGCAGTGGAGCGTTCTGATTGGACAATCACAGCTGCTATGATCGCTGTGCCTTCTTATAATGAGGAAATATATCATTAACATATGATGTTAGAGTGAGCGCCGAAATATGGGTGTTAATGGAATGATTTGAGGTCTTTCAAGTGAGAAACGTCTTGAAATAATGGCAATTTAATATCCCAGATGCTGATTTTTATTAAAACTAAAAATTAAAACTTTATTAATATTTATTTAAATTTTTAAATTTACAGTTTAGTTGTACAGTATAAATTTGACTATTTCGGTCTTGACCCGGACCTAGACTTTTTAATATGAAACTATGAAAATATGTGTTATTACATGTTTATTACTATGATTATTACATGTTTATTACTATGAGAATCATCTAAACATGGAGTTAAATAAGCCTAAACCTTTTCTATATTTTATTTGTTATTACTATAGTAAATACATGTGATATGTGTAACAACAAATTATTTCTATCAATTGTTCAAAAGTTACGGCTGTCCCACATTTGTGGCATTATTTACAGCACACCAAACCCTTTTTCCCCGAATAAAGTTTTGTACAAAAGTTAGTGTACTTGTTAACCAAGTCAGCGAAAATGTCAGAGATGAAATGTGAGACAAAACAAAGAAAAATCACGGGACATATAGAATAGATTTTAACAATCAAGCTTTTATTACATGTTTATTACTATGTTTATTACTACACATATCACTTGTGAGCAGAATAGTTTTTAACAATCAAGCTGTAATTTCACATTTTACAGTTTAAATTGACAGTATAGTTGTACAGAATAGATTTGACTTTTTCGGTCTTGACCCGGACCCAGAGGTTTTAATGACACTATTAAATACTAGTTATTACGTACTTATTACTATGTTATTATATGTTTATTACATGTTTATTACACGTTACTACACATATCACTTGTGAGCTGAATAGATTTTTTACAATCAAGCTGTAATTTCACCAAATGATGCAAAAAGTGTGAAAATATTATTTAAATGTTTTTGTTTATGATGTATAAAATATAAGATTTGAAATGGACCTCAGCAAGACAAAAGATTCGGTCATTTTATAAAGAAAATAAATAAAAAATAATAAATGTCATTTCCATCAGTGTCATCTCAGCACAGAATTCTATTAAACACAATCCAGAATTGGAGATGTGCTGAAAATGACACTGTGGTGGGAATTTCATGACTTGAATGCCATAAATCTCCTGCGATGCATGTACACACACTGTTGGACATTGCTAAAGAAGTCCACTGTCCTAAAAGCACGACTGAATTTGAAGAAATGCCCATATTTGTATGATATTTCACTTTTGAACTATCTTTTGAGTTTTTAAAGGGATAGTTCACCCAGAAATGAACATTTCAAATTAAGATTATTAGAAGAATATCAATATATTTAATATCTATCTATAATAGCTCATACACTGCAAGTGAATGGTGACCAGAACTTTGTAGCTACAAAAATGACATACAGGAAATATAAAAGTTATCCATGTGACTCCATTGGATTCATTCATATCTTCAGAAACACTATAAAAGGTGTGGTTGAGAAACAGAACAATATTTAAGTCCTTTTTTTCTCTAAATTTTCACTTTCACTTTTACTTTCAAAAGTGAAAGTGAAAGTGGAGATTTAGAGTAAAACATTACTTAAATATTGCTCTGTTTCTCCACCACACCTACAATCCTGCTTATGGATTACTTTCATTTTTGCTTTATGTGATTTTTAGAGCTTTAAAGCTCTGGTCACCATTCACTTGCATTGTATGGACCTACAGAGCTGAGATATTCTTCTAAAAATCGTAATTTGTGTTCTGCAGAAGAAAGAAAGTCATGCAAGTCTGGTGTGGCATGAGGATGAGTAAATGACGAGAGAATTTTCATTTTGGGGTGAATTATCCCTTTAATAGTTTTTTAGTTGAATCTGCATTTTCTCTCGTGTCACAGGTGTTGAAAGGTTTCCCGGAGTGTCTCCAGGCCGATATCTGTCTCCATCTGAACCGAACGCTCCTGCAGAATTGTAAAGCGTTCAAGGGTTCGAGTAAAGGGTGTTTGCGGGCACTGGGCATGAAATTTAAGACCACACACGCCCCGCCGGGGGACACGCTGGTGCATGCTGGAGACGTCCTCACCGCACTGTACTTCATCTCACGCGGATCCATCGAGATCTTACGCGGAGACGTCGTGGTGGCTATCTTAGGTAGGCCTGCACTGTCAACAAATGTTTGTTTCTAAATCTGTTCATCAAGAATATTGATTTCCCCTCAACGTCTTCGGTGAAACAATAAAAGATCGAACAGTTTCACGACAAATGCCATTACAAGTGTGGTGTGTTTTGGACCATATTCCATTAGGATTTAATGGTTTGTATTGGTTCCCCTTACAGATGTGTACTGGTCCCTTATAGAGGTAAAACAATATATCGGTTTTACCTAATAATTGCTTTTTGGAAATCTCCTATTAGGTCAGTTAGGAAACTCTACATGGTGCTGGTCGATATGTCTGGTTCCCGACACGACTCAATTTTGTCAAAACTAGTCGTGAGTCGTCCTAACTGAACTGTGGGTTATCGGCAAAAATCGAGTTTAATTCCTCTGTGACTAGTTCTAACAGTAGTTCTACAATATAACAGCAATCTTTAGAGGGGGAATACAAACAATCATGTGGTGATTTGCTGCATCTATATCTTACATCGTTGACGATATCCAGGGCTGGACTGGCAATCTGGCATACCGGGCATTTTCCCGGTGGGCCAATGCATTATGAGGACAATCGTGGGCGGACTGGCCAGCGGCAGAACCGAGAGGACCGGTGGTGCATCCACGAAACGTGCCGAATGGGCAGCGATAAGAAAAATGAGCATTATGCAGAACGGACCACAAAACGGTGCCACGATATGCAGAAAAGGACAGCAAATTTTAGTGTCCTAAATTGAAGCGAGAGCATGCAAAGATAAATGTGACTGTACTGTAAGTGTCTTGTGAATAATAACAAACCTTATTCCTCTTTAACCCTTGTGTGCCAATAAAAAAGGTTGCTCAGAGGTCCTTCGAGGACAAACCTTTTTTTGTCAAAAAACTTTCAATAAGTTAATTTTTTAAGCAACATCAGTCCTGATCATAACTACCAAATATTCATTCATTTTCAGGATTTTAACCCTTTAAATGCCACTGTTGTCTTTTACAGACACACACACACACATACATACACACACACACACACACACACACACACTCACACACTCACACACACTCACCCTCACACACTCACACACCCACACACACACACTCACACTCACACACACACACACACACTCACCCTCACACACTCACACACTCACACACTCACACACACACACACACACTCACACACACTCACACACACTCACACACTCACACACACACACTCACCCTCACACACTCACACACCCACGCACACACACTCACACACACACACACTCACCCTCACACAAATGTTGTGTTTCCATGTTTTATGGGGACTTTCCATAGACATAATGGTTTTTATACTGTACAAACTTTATATTCTATCCCCTAAACCTAACCCTACCCCTAAACCTAACCCTCACAGAAAACTTTCTGCATTTTTACATTTTCAAAAAACATAATTTAGTATGATTTATAAGCTGTTTTCCTCATGGGGACCGACAAAATGTCCCCACAAGGTCAAACATTTCGGGTTTTACTATCCTTATGGGGACATTTGGTCCCCACAAAGTGATAAATACACGCTCACACTCACACACACACACACACACACTCACACACACACACACACTCACACACACACACACACACAGACACACACATGTTGTGTTTCCATGTTTTATGGGGACTTTCCATAGACATAATGGTTTTTATACTGTACAAACTTTATATTCTATCCCCTAAACCTAACCCTACCCCTAAACCTAACCCTCACAGAAAACATTCTGCATTTTTACATTTTCAAAAAACATAATTTAGTATGATTTATAAGCTGTTTTCCTCATGGGGACCGACAAAATGTCCCCACAAGGTCAAAAATTTCGGGTTTTACTATCCTTATGGGGACATTTGGTACCCACAAAGTGATAAATACACGCTCACACACACTCACACACACACACACACACTCACTCTCACACACACACTCACACAATTTTAGCTGCATCATTTATTCAGTTGTCCTGCAGGTCTCTATAATACAGCACACAGAGAATAGGGGAAAAGCTTGTATTTGCTCCATAGGCTAAACATGAGAACAATGGCGCCATCTGGTGGAAAATATTAAATGTAAATTTTGAAGCCAGTGCTCCAGAATGAAAGTATAATATCACAGAATTCATGATTTTATGCTTTAATGAAACTGGGATCGAATATTGCAGTTTTAATGGGGACATTTTTGTCCTGAAGGTCCTGAGTGTAACTGTTTTGTCTATTATAGATGTGTTTTAGGAACTGAGGCTGATATATAAAAATTCCCCCACAATTACACACCTTTGGCAAAATGTATGGTGTTGGCATTAACGCGGCCAAAATGATGGAAAAAACTCAAATGTCCTGAAGGTCATACAAGGGTTAAACTTCTTCTGGTGAACATATAGGCTATAAAATGCTTAATTCTGTAAATACTTAAATATAGTGCATGCAATGGAGCCATGAGTCCGTCATGAGTCCGACATGAGTCCGACATGAGTCCGTCATGAGTCCGACATGAGTCC
>NC_068317.1:32812262-32852262 GCF_025860055.1 Xyrauchen texanus | reverse complement strand
GTAAATATCCATTTTAATCAATATCTATCCCCCACAATGCCTAAAGTGGTTATGGCCCTGTAATTAACACACATACTTTATTTACACAATTCATCACCCCGTGGTTACAACTGCAACCTCATGAATCCATGAAACGCTATATTTTAATTCTTCTTCTTATTTATTTATTTATTTATTTTTGGATGACGTGTGGGCCGATGTGGGGAGAAAAAAAGCATCAAATGTTAAAGAAACAATATGATAAGCTATTATGCATGTAATAACAAGCAAACTCTTTTAATATGAATATTTTATCATATTATAATATAATTAGATTACAATAATATTATAAAGCGTTCTTGACGATGGAACATTTTAGCATGAAATCTTTATCATTTGAGCTCACTGTCTGTTATTAGAAAGCATCCATACATGGGCTCTGCAGAAATGCCCTTTGGCTTGAATTTAGAGGTGTTGATCCCAAATATCTAAAAGAGTAAATGTAAGGACGGTCACTTTCACCTGGTCGAATCCAACATTTGTATCTGTGTTTATGTGCTGCATTTTCAAAATTACCACCACATTTAATTATAACATTTCCATCTACTGTGGTGACTGCAGAAGATTGCACATATTTATTAATAATATATTATTATTATTATCATCATTATTATTATTATTATTATTATTATCATTATTATCATTACGTTTGTTATTATTATTAGTAGTAGTATCTTTACTATAATTATTATTATCATTATTATTATTAGTAGTAGTATCTTTACTATTATTATTATTATTATTATCATTATTATCATTACTTTTGTTATTATTATTATCATTATTATTATTATCATTATTATCATTACTTTTGTTATTATTATTATCATTATTATTATTATTACTATTATCATTATTATCATTATCATTATATTATTATTATTATCATCATCATTATATTATTATTATTATTATTATTATTATCATTACTTTTGTTATTATTAGTAGTATCTTTACTATATTATTATTATTATTATTATCATTACTTTTGTTATTATTATTATCATTATTATTAATATTATTATTAATATTAGTAGTAGTATCTTTATTATTACTATTATTATTATTATCATTACTATTATTATTATCCTTATTATTATTATTATTATCATTATTATTAATATTAGTAGTAGTATCTTTATTATTACTATTATTATTATTATTATCATTATTATTAATATCAGTAGTAGTATCTTTATTATTACTATTATCATTATTATCATTACTTTTGTTATTATTATTATCATTATTATTATTACTATTATTATCATTATTATCATCATCATTATATTATTATTATTATCATCATCATTATATTATTATTATTATTATCATTATTATCATTACTTTTGTTATTATAATTATTAGTAGTATCTTTACTATTATTATTATTATTATCATTATTATCATTACTTTTGTTATTATTAATATCAGTAGTAGTATCTTTATTATTACTATTATTATTATTATTATTATTATCATTATTATTAATATCAGTAGTAGTATCTTTATTATTACTATTATTATTATTATCATTACTATTATTATTATCATTATTATTATTATTACTTTTGTTATTATTATTATTATTATTATTATTATCATTATTATAATCATTATTATTATTATTATTATTATTATTATTATCATTATTATAATCATTATTATTATTATTATCATTATTATAATCATTATTATTATTATTATTATTATTATCATTATTATAATCATTATTATTATTATTATTATTATTATTATTATTATTATCATTATTATAATCATTATTATTATTATTATTATTATCATTATTATAATCATTATTATTATTATTATTATTATCATTACTATTATTATTATTATTATCATTATTATAATCATTATTATTATTATTATTATTATCATTATTATAATCATTATTATTATTATTATTATTATCATTACTATTGTTATTATTATTACTATTGTTATTATTCTTAAAAATGATGATGATGATAATAATAATAATAATAATAATAATAATTGTTGTCAGATGTAAGTGTCTCTATATCAAAGTTATTGTGCATTTTATTTGTAAGTTCAGTACGGATGGTATCCTGATGGTTGAAGATCTCCGTAACCATTGGCTAAATACGATTTTTAAATAAAATTACAATTAAAAACAAATTAAAAGTCACAAATATTTTGTATTTTCAAAAAGCTTTTTTAATATTGTTCTTAAGAATGTTCTTCATGAATTGCATGTAAGAATATTCTTACGAAAATCTTAATTTTAAATAATAATAATAATAAAACATTTGTTACAAACAAAATCCTGCCACAGGTTCACACACACACACACACACACATATATATATATATATATATATGCATATACAGCTCTGACCCATTGAGGCATGGACTTCATAAGACCCCTGAAGGTGTCCTGTGGCATCTGGCACAAGACATTAGCAGCAGATCCTTTAAGCCCAGTATATTGCGACGTGGAGCCTCCATATATATATATTATATATATAATTATACATTCTATTTATATTTCTTTTTTGTGTGCAATTCTTATTACTCACAATGCTGATTTTCATTACTGTAATATTATTGTAATATTGTATGACAGTACACGGGTAGATGGGGTCAAAGCAAGCGGAGAAAATGTGACCTACAAGAACAGGCCAAACAAGCCCAAATCCACGGGAACTTAAAATATAATGACCCGGAAACAAACCCACTTTACCAATAAATCTGATGATGAAAAAGAGCCGCCTGAACAGTCTCCTTTTGTGTTGCCTGGAGAATAGAAAGTCAAACGGGGTTGGAACCACATGAGGGTGAGTTAATAATGACACATTTTATTTTGCGGTGAAATCTTTCTGCAGGACGTCCTGTATGTGTACATCATGTTTCAACCTTTTGGGTTTTAATGTATTTGTCCAATTGTTTACACTGGATGGTTTTTGACACATTCTTGGCACCCCTATAGACGACACTATGCAGAAACGCATTTTCTTTGCATGCTTTGAAATGCAGAAAATACTGTAGAGGAAAACGAAATATGTTTGACTTGATCTTTTTTAAGAAACATCTGAATAACTCTGTTAATAATATTATTTAATATATATATATATATATATATACAGTAGATATAATGATGAAGACTAATTGTGCACATTTATCTGCATGCTGCATTGAGAATATTCTGGAATATGTAGACTGTACTTCCAGCTGAGCAGTGATGTCATGAATGAACTGTCACATGACTGACGGAATCACACATGTGTTAGTGAGAACTTCATATACGAGAACGCTTGATTGTGTGACTGACTTCATGTAATGTACAAATATTTATTTCAATAAACTTATTTGAAAGCAACTGCAGTCTCCATACTTTCTGTTTCTTCATCATCATCATCGTCATCATCATTATCTTCTTCTTCTTTTCTTTTTCTTTTTCTTTTTCTTCATCTTTATCTTTTTCTTCTTCATCTTTTCTTTTTTTTCTTATTTTTTTTTCTTTTTCATCTTTTCTTTTTTCTTAATTTTTTCTTCGTCTTTTTCTTCTTCATCTTTTTCTTTCTTTTTCTTCTTCATCTTTTTCGTTTTCTTTCTTTTTCTTCTTCATCTTTTCTTTTTTTCTTATTTTTCTTCTTCATCTTTTTCTTTTTCTTTATTTTCTTCTTCATCTTTCTTTTTCTTTTTTTCTTCATCTTTTCTTTCTTTTCTTCTTCATCTTTTCTTTCTTTTTCTTCTTCATCTTTTCTTTCTTTTCTTCTTCATCTTTTCTTTTTTCTTATTTTTCTTCTTCATCTTTTTCTTTCTTTTTCTTCTTCATCTTTTTGCTTTCTTTCTTTTCTTCTTCATCTTTTCTTTTTTCTTATTTTTCTTCTTCATCTTTTCTTTCTTTTCTTCTTCATCTTTTCTTTCTTTTCTTCTTCATCTTTCTTCTTCATCTTTTCTTTCTTTTTCTTCTTCATCTTTTTCTTTCTTTTTCTTCTTCATCTTTTCTTTTTTTTCTTCATCTTCTTCTCTTTTCTTTCTTTTTTTCTTCTTCATCTTTTCTTTCTTTTTCTTCTTCATCTTTTCTTTCTTTTCTTCTTCATCTTTTCTTTCTTTTCTTCTTCATCTTTTCTTTCTTTTCTTCTTCATCTTTTCTTTCTTTTCTTCTTCATCTTTTTCTTTCTTTTTCTTCTTCATCTTTTTTCTTTTTCTTTTCTTTTTCTTCTTCATCTTCTTTCTTTTTTCTTATTTTTCTTCTTCATCTTTTTCTTTCTTTTCTTCTTCATCTTTTTCTTTTTCTTTCTTTTCTTCTTCATCTTTTCTTTCTTTTTTCTTCTTCATCTTTTCTTTCTTTTTCTTCATCTTTTTCTTTTTCTTTCTTTTTCTTCTTCATCTTTTCTTTTTTCTTATTTTTCTTCTTTTTCATCTTTTTCTTTCTTTTTCTTCTTCATCTTTTCTTTTTTCTTCTTTTTCTTCTTTTTCATCTTTTTCTTTCTTTTTCTTTTTCTTCTTCATCTTTTCTTTTTTTTCTTTCTTTTTCTTTTTCTTCTTCATCTTTTCTTTTTTTCTTCTTTTTCTTCTTTTTCATCTTTTTCTTTCTTTTTCTTTTTCTTCTTCATCTTTTCTTTTTTTCTTCTTTTTCATCTTTTTCTTTTTCTTTCTTTTTCTTTTTCTTCTTCATCTTTTCTTTTTTTCTTCTTTTTCTTCTTTTTCATCTTTTTCTTTCTTTTTCTTTTTCTTCTTCATCTTTTCTTTTTTTCTTCTTTTTCATCTTCTTCATCTTTTTCTTTCATCATCATCATCATCATCATCTTTTTCTTCTTCATCTTTTTCTTTTTCTTTCTTTTTCTTCTTCATCTTTTTCTTTCTTTTTCTTCTTCATCTTTTCTTTTTTTCTTATTTTTCTTCTTCATCTTTTTCTTTCTTTTTCTTCTTCATCTTTTTCTTTTTCTTTCTTTTTCTTCTTCATCTTTTCTTTTTTCTTATTTTTGTTCTTCATCTTTTTCTTTCTTTTTCTTCATCTTTTTCTTTTTCTTTCTTTTTCTTCTTCATCTTTTCTTTTTTCTTATTTTTCTTCTTTTTCATCTTTTTCTTTCTTTTTCTTCTTCATCTTTTCTTTTTTTCTTCTTTTTCTTCTTTTTCATCTTTTTCTTTCTTTTTCTTTTTCTTCTTCATCTTTTCTTTTTTTTCTTTCTTTTTCCTTTTCTTCTTCATCTTTTCTTCTTTTTCATCTTTTTCTTTCTTTTTCTTTTTCTTCTTCATCTTTTCTTTTTTCTTCTTTTTCTTCTTTTTCATCTTTTTCTTTCTTTTTCTTTTTCTTCTTCATCTTTTCTTTTTTTCTTCTTTTTCATCTTCTTCATCTTTTTCTTTCATCATCATCATCATCATCTTTTACTTCTTCATCTTTTTCTTCTTTTACTTTTCTGCTTCTTCATCATCATCTTCTTCGTCAACTTCTTCTTCATCTTCGTCTTTATCTTTATCTTTTTCTTTTTCTTCTTCTGATTTGATCAATATTGTCCAGTCTTGATTATAATTTTTTCACTAACATTATTATTATTATTATTATCAGACACTTTTAATTATGACATAAGTGCAAAAGTGCATTAAGAAACACACACACATTTTCATAATATATTAAATGTAATGAAATATGTTTTTTAAAGAACATGTGCATAATGTATTTGGAAACGCTGTATTTGTTTGAACATACTTTAGAAAACATCAAACGCTTAATTCAAATTAAAAAAAATTATATTCACAACATAATGAATAAACATGAAATGTAAATCTCTATGAGGGATATATAATATAAATTAGTTTACAGAACAGTTTTGACTGTTTTCTCTCTTTGTTTTTTGATAATGACCGTTACATGAATTATTTAATCATACATGTTTTAATGACCTGATGAGATGAGAGTGAATTCTTGCTCTGTTCCAGGTCTTTATTGTGTGCTGGTATTATTAACGCATGACTTTATAATATAAAATATATATTTATTTCAATAAAATGATCTGAAAGCAGCTTAAGTGTCTATACTTTTGCTATGCGTCTTATAAACATATTTTTTATAAATATGTTCCACTCCTGATTATTATTTTTTTCTATGACAATGTTATTATAATAAAAATAAAATATTGCTATTTCTATTGTTGTTGTTGTTATTTATTATTATTAACATTATTAGTATTATTATTTGTGTCACACACTTAAGTGTGATTTAATTGGGAAATACCTTTTGACATCATTACACACGTTTTCATACTATATTAAATCAAATGAACTATTTATTGAAAGAACGCATACAGTAATTGCTTGATATACTGTGTTTATTTTGACTTAAATAAATAAAACACTAAATTCAAATAGCAAAAATGTTAATATTGACTAAATAAAGGATATTAAGAATAGAAATGGAAATGTCTATATGCAATATTTTATGGAAATTTGTTTACAGAACAGTTTTTACTGTTTTGTTTTATTTATGTATTTATTTATTTTGTTTCACTGTTTTGTCTGTTCACAGGGACATTCCTCCACTCTATAACCTTTGAAGAGGTTTCTGGTATAGCCCAAATGGAAATAAGAGATCTTAATTAAAGTCTTCTCTAGTTATGGACATTTCTGAAATTATGTAAACAATGTGTTCAACCATTGAATGCAGAAATGAGTTACAATCAATGTTAGTGAATCCAGCTCACTTCTGTGAGGAAATAAGTTAATAGTGATGTTTTTACAGACCCCTAAACAAACAAACAAACAAACAAACACCATAACATGTTTGCAATTTACAGCTGGTTAATGCTCTAAACTGCTTTAATAACAAGTCTATAATACCTTCTTTTATTATCCTGACACTTTTCATCCATGTATTGCTGTTTAAATAATGATGTATTATCTTTATATTCTTATTTAGAGTCAAACTGAACCAGGGAAAACTCAAACTAACAGTTATGAGTGGTGAAATCTATCCAGGCATGTTTGTTTATGATCTGATCACCAGATGGCGATATTCAACCAGCAGAAGATATTAAACTTCTGCAGTGATTTCTAATTTTCCTTCATGAAATAACCTGGTTTCACTGTTAAATTATGCATACATTACTATGCAGAGTCTAAGTAACAATGTATATATATATATTTTTTTTTTTTTGTTTTTTTTTTTAATTAACGTGTCACATTCCTGAGACCAAAAGTTAGCTTTAGTGTTTCATGAAATTATGATGTTTTATTTTCCACAAATATTTTTTTCTTCACTTGAGTGAATGTCATAGATTTTATGCTATTTATTTGTTTATTTTATTTTTGTATTTTAAATTTATACTTTTTTAATATATTTTTTTGTTTTATTTTTTATTTAATTTATTATTTTATTTAATTTGTATTTATTTAATTTTATTTTTTATTCATTTGTTCACCTCTATGTAAGGAATCAAATTGTCTAATTTTATTTTATTTTATTTCATTGTATTTTATTTTCATTTGTTCACTGCTGGCCGTATAAAGAATCAAACACTCTCATTTTATTGATTTATTGTTTTAATTTTATTTCTGTTTAATTTAATTTAATTTTATTTTATTTTTAATTAATTTTATTTTCATTGGTTCACCTCTGGCCGTATAAGGAATCAAACTCTCTCATTGCTCGTGCTGCGTGTCCATCAAAAGTGAGCCAGTCGGACAGACTGTGTGAGTCCCGGAGACATTTCGTCCGCGCCGTGAGTGGAGGAAAATGCTGTCCGTCTTATTTTCTTGACCGACGATTGGCTGAGAGCGTCAGGGGGCGGTAACGTTTGTGTGCGTTCAGCGAAGAACGCAGGGCGGATCGTGCGAGGCCGCGACACCAACACACGCGCGGAAAACTCACCGAAATCAACGGAAACGGTAAGAAGAAACTTATTTAAGAACGTTAAATAATTTTCGTCAGCATATTTATCAACTGAGAGATTGACAGCTTGTGTTAGTGAAGTGTGTTGTGTGTGTCAGTTAATGTGAATGTGTGTGTGTTACTGAACTGACAAGTAACACACACACTTCTAAATACAGTTATTATGTGGTAAATCACTGTGGATAAGTTTATATTTGTTGTTTGGTTGAAATGTTACAGATTATATCAGTTCAAACATAAAACTACACATTAATGATGCTGCAACGGTTTGGATTGTGTATGTGATAATCTGATCTTGTGTGATGCAGTGGCGTAGCTAAGGGTGGGCCGGGGTGGGCCCGTGCCCCCCAGAATATTAGAGATTATTCTTTGACCTCAAATATATATTTATGACCTAGTTTAAAACAATGCATCAATTCAGATTTTTGAAAGTGCGAAAGAAATGTTTGAATATGACACTTCACTGTTGTGAAAGGAAAATTAGCAAAAAAAAGTTAGTGCAACAAATTGGCCCATCCAAAAAAAACATATCTGTCCATCACTATATCATATCCATTAGTTTATCATCTGAACTCATGCTAGGGAGATACCCTAGATTTATTTGTGCTCCGATATATCTGATGGTTTTGATTTTGGAGAAAGTTTTGATGTTGATGATAACATTAGTGTGTGTATGATGTCATGAGGAAATACTGGTGGCAAAACACACGTGTACTTTCTCTTTTTAGGTTGATTTGAAATGGCCTTTGCACGGGTATTAGCAGAAAAGATTATTATCAAAATCTATTGCACCTTTTGTATTCACACATTGGGCATGTTCTGTGAGGGTTTTAGCTGTAAAAAAAAGTCTTAATTCGCCCTTCCGAAAAATAAGGCCTTAAAAAGGTCTTAAATCGGAGCAACGAGTCTTTAATTCATAAGGTCATGGCATTAAATGTTGTTTGAGGGATTGTTTTCTCGTTGCGGGATTGTTTTCTTTATTGCGTTTAAGTAGGGTGACCAGATGTCCCGTTTTGAAGAGGTGTGTCCCGACAATTCTTTAAACATTGTGATTATGTCCTAGTTTCAGCTGGTAGGCTCACTGATTGTTTTCTACTTACATTTGATGTACTCATTTACTTTCATTTTACTCTTTCTGTAAATCTGCTGAAATGTATCTGGATACCATGGCAATGATGTCATACGCTGGACGCACACTCTTTGCCGTCCTGTCAGTCAGCACAAGTAGAAATGCACCAATAAAAAAATTGTTTTCAACAACGAGCTGAAAGAAGCCGATCTATTTCTTCGTGCAGCGCGTGAATATGTAAGCGAGTACACTGGAAACTCCACAGAATATGAGAATCATTCGTGTTGTATAAGATGACAGAGCAGAGCACTATGCCACACTGAGGCGTTATTTTTATATAATTATAGAATTAAATCACAGCGTTTGTGCTTTAACAATCACACTGGGTCATGTAGCGATCTGTTTATCTGGAGAAGTTAAACTTGCGTCAAAATAAAAGCATGATTCATAATAAAAGCGACATTCCTGAAATGTAATGTAAAGTCAAACGTAATCCTCACTGTAGAACTTATAATAATAATTATAATGTTTAATGAATAATGATAGTAATAATAATAATAATAATAATAATAATACAAATTAAGTAATATATCACATGCAAGAGTGCTTTTGTACTGAATAAATTTTGTTAAAAAAATGCAATGGTATGTAGATTAAGTCATAATTTTTTTTAACTTGTAAACATTTTTAAAAGTTTAAGGAAACATTAAAGGGGTCATGACATGAGAAACCAAATTTGCCTTGATCTTTTGGTATATAAGAGGTCTTTGTATCATTAAAACGTCCTGCAAGTTTAATATTTTAAGACGTCCTCCCCATTCTAAACAAATCATTTATTTAATCAAGCTCAAAATACAGCTCGTTCTGGATTCATGGTTAGAAGTGGCGTGTCGGTTAGAAGTGACGTACCAGCGTTTGCATATGACCGCCTCCAGCACAAGATAACTACGCTTTAAGCGCCAAGACAACTACGCTCATTTCAGTATCGCCGTGCGCCTCACAAGTGTTCAGTCGATGGACAGCGAGCTCTGACAGAGACTACTTGTGCACAGGAAAATTACGATGCCACACAGATGTGCTGTTCCTGGCTGTGGTCAAACAAAACCTCTGAATAAGCTGCCGAAAGATCCAGGCGTCAGGGAAAAATGGATGCAGTTTATTTTTTGAGGACGTCCCAGTCACGGCAGTGTTAACTTAAGCGTTTGTTCTGTACATTTTAAGGATGACTGTTTTGAGAACAAATCTCAATATGATGCTGGCTTTGCCAGAAAACTGTTGCTCAAAGATAAGTCCGTGCCGACTATTCTGGGAACAACGACGACGCAAACTGTAAGTAATCTATTTTAAACTTTAAACTACTTTTTAAAGCGCAATTTCATTCATTATGAATAATCACAGTGTTTTTACTTAGTTTACTTGCATATTGTTCTGGCTGGGGCGTCAATAATTGATACATAGGCACTGACGTTAGCCAATCATAACAGTGGGCGTTAACACTGAAGTCTTAAATGGAAAACGCCCCCAAAACAGACTGTTTGAATCAGAGGATGAGAAACAGGGTGGGAAAAGGTCATAAATCACTAGATTTTAAAAGTTTTTCTTAAAAAAATATATATTAATACTATAATTGCACCTAAGGGAACATAATAATACAATAAAAAAAACCATGTCATGACCCCTTTAAACTTTAAAATATGGAACTGTTGAAAAATAATAATAATAACAAACAAGTGTTATAAACACTTTTAAGGAAACATATCTTTTCATTTATTATTTATATTGAAATGTAGCTTTAGACTAAATGAGTGTGTTCAATAGCACAATTTCGATATCTTAATTCTGAGATATCAAAATTGATATTAAGAACCGTGAAATTTCACTGGTATCGGTACCGACTACATGAAATTACAGTATTTCACTTTAAGTTCAATAAAAAATATTTAAATTCTTTATCATTAACTAGCGATCCTCTGAGCTGTGTGAATGCATTATATTCATGTATTCATGATTTCATAGTGAATATTTGCATTGTGTAAATGTGATTTGATTGATCATATTTAACGTCCTCTTGTGCTGTGTTATAACTGTGTGTAAATTCTTATAAGTTTCATGAACCTCTTAAGCTGCGACACGCAGTGACAAAACGACCTCATCTCATTCATTTTCAATGAGAGCTGGCGACTTCCGGCAACACGAGCGACGGCGAACATATGTGGGCGTGTCCAGTGACACGACAACGTTGAGAAATGTTTAACTTTCTGGGACTTTTGGGAGCGACAGTCAATACGAGAGAAGATGGTAGAGCTCACGTGATCCTAATATTTTAATAATAATATTAATTGTAAACACCGCTAGCAACCTAACCGCCAGCCACTGGTGACATGCAGAGACAAAGTAGCTGGCAGTGTGAACGCAGCTTTAAGCGGAGAAGTAAATCTCGCCGACTCTCTCGCAGATTCTGTCTCGCGCTCAATTGGCTGTTCGCTTGATTCACGTGAATGCGCTATCATAACCTCAGGATCAAACTCTGAATTGATGTAGAAAATTGGTAATGATTGTCTTGATACCACTTAACCCTAATGAAGCCTGATTGCACTTGGTGAGTTTTGTCAAACTAAACTCTACACTGTCGTTCTGCTTTCTGTTCATAAAAGCAGAGGTAACTGACCTATAGTTTTATGATTATGATATATGGCACAAGATTAATTTTTTTGCCCTCTTCCCCGTTTCACTTTGCATGTCAACTTTACCACCATTTTTATAGTTATGACTCATAACTTATGAGTGTCTTGCTGTGCATGTCATGCTCCATGTCAGCTTGTTTAGGATGTTTAACTGCTGCTGTTTCTGCTTTACAAATCCACAGATTTGCATGGTGATGTCAGCATAAATAAAACAACATACAATCATTTTTTTACACCCCTAATTGTAAGGGAATTTCCTTGTCTAATATGGAGTTTTTGGACAACACATTATTCATCTCAATCGGTTTGACTTCAACCTGCAGTTATTATAATTGCTGAATGGAGCCTGACTGATATGGGATAAAATAAATAGCTAAATAAACATCAGTACTGTATGTTCCGTATCAGTCAAATGCCGTCTGTATTAATACTTGCAGTCAATAAGTGGCAGGTTGTAAACAACCAGACTTATATTACATTTTAGAAATGCAACGACTGGAATTGTTCGGTTGAAGGGGGTACCAAACTGCAAATCCTGAATAAAACAGTTTGGTGAATACATTAGCTTCCAATCAGCTGATAAGCAATGAGTGGTGGTGGCGTAGTGGGCTAAAGCACGTAACTGTTAATCAGAAGGTCGCTGGTTCGATCCCCACTGCCACCACCATTGTGTCCTTGAGTAAGGCACTTAAGTCGCTTTGGATAAAAGTGTCTGCCAAATGCATAAATGTAAATGTAAATAAATGCAATGAAAGTAGCTAGGTTATTAGCTAGTTAGCTATAAGCTCGTTATCACAGAGAGTAAAAGATGGACGTTGTTTATTTTCTTTCCAGAATAGCGTCACACCAACTAGGTAACGACATAGCATGAAATCAACACTCAAGACACAATCCACCACCGCATCATTGTCTGCCGAGCTGCAAAAAGATGCTCTGACAAACTATAGTTGGTTAACAGCAAAAGGATACAACACGAGTGACATGTTTGACATGGTTAACATTATATTAGTTATATTGAAAAGGGGTATAATGAAAATTATGGGGTCATTGTTTATTAACTTTCCAGTATGTATTTCACAAACTAGTTAGCAACTTACTGAGGAGACACCGCTTAACTCCGCCCTGTCTGCAGAGTCACCGTCAGTGCAGCTCTGTAAACAGTCGGAGCATGCTCCACTGGACAAACTACATTATGACACCAATTCTAAAGCATTGTTTTCTGCATTATATGTTCAGAAATGTCTGTGCATATCGGTAAACATATATGGCAATACCGATATATCAGTGAAAGGTTATAATCGGCCAATCGATATACTATTGCTGAATGCTATAACATAAGCTTGTTTGTCTTTTGCTTTTGCTTGAGTTGGAACTTATTGGTGAGTAATTCCTGTAGCTAAACTGGTAGAGGATGGCGCTAGCAATGCCAAGGTCATGAGTTTAATTCCCAGGGAACACACAAACTGATCAAATGTATACATTTAATGCACTGTATGTCGCTTTGGAATAAAGCGTCTGCCAAATGCATAAATGTAAATGTCTTGCCTCAGCGTGGACATCAAGTTGCGACTCAACGTGGCACTAAAACAGTTTTAGGTGGTTTATTGGAGACATTTATATTGCTTGACATTTTATAGAAGTTGTTCAATTTAGATGTAAACAATTAGTCAGGAAGTCAGACACTATTGATTTACCCTTTGCATGTGGGTGAAGATGATATGCATGAAGTTTTTAATCTAATTTGCCTTGTTTACTCGTGAATATGTTCAATGGTTGTTGCGTAAATGCAATCTGGCCTGTTAAGTCATAAAGCAGGACTCATCCAGTCCTGTTTGGTTTGTTGTTGGTTATTTTAATTCAGTTTGCAAAGTGTTAACTCTTAAAGTGCATCAGGAAGTGAAAGGAAACAATCCAGTGTTCTAGGTGATTCCTTTGTGCTTGTTTGTGTGTATCAGATCATTTACAGGAAGAGATCATAGTTCAGTGATTTGATAGGGCGTGTATTGTGAGAGACATGTACATGTGTGTTAGGACAGTGTGTGTTTGTTTGTAAAGATCGCTGAGTTACAGAAACCCCCGCATGATTCCTGACACATCTAGAGATAGATAGAGAGACTACCTGCATGTCTTGCCAAGCTGCTCTTGATTTTCATGCCATTATGGGTGGATGTCTCATTACTTATGTATATCTGTAAACTGATAGGAGTGCTCTTTCTCCCACAGTAAAAATCTGCTTTTATTTATTTTTATTATCTCCTTTTTTCCCCAATTTGGAATGTCCAATTCCCACTACTTACTAGGTCCTCATGGTGGCACATTTACTCTCCTCAATCTGGGTGGCGGAGGACATGTCTCAGTTGCCTCCGCATCTGAGATGTCAATCTGTGCATCTTATCACATGACTCGTTGTGCATGACACCGCGGAGACTCACAGCATGTGGAGGCTCATGCTACTCTCCACGATCCACACACAACTCACCACACGCCCCATTGAGAGCGAGAACCACTAATCACCACCACGAGGAGGTTACCCCATGTGACTCTAGCCTCCCTAGCAACCGGGTCACTCAGCACGCCCTGGATTCGAACTCATGACTCCAGTGGGGGTAGTCAGCGTCAATACTCACAGAGCAACCCAGGCTAGCCCTAGAAATGTGCTTTATTTTCATGACAAAAAATGTCACAATGCAGGTGGTGCTAAAATATGTTACATTTTCTTTAAATGCAAAATTACGGTTTGATACTGTTGTTCTTTGAGTTTGGGGTGAAATGTGAGCCAGACATTTTTTGTGAGATTCACCCTGAGAGTGTTCACATTATTGGTTGAGCCGTAATCTCTTCGACTGCTCTCAGCAGGACGATCACAGAGCTTTACGTGCAATCATCCACTGGGAAATCTCAGAGATCACCATTATCAAGCCGTTAAGTGATGAGAGAGGGATTTCAGATGGACATAATGAACAGAATGCATGATGGAGGACAGAGAATTGAACTATCATAGCTGTTCGAGTTCTAGATTTGGTTAAAATTTGATTTAACATGAGGACTGTTGTAGTAATAATAATAATGCAATAATCATTTATTTATTTTTCATATGTTACTAGTCTTGTGGATTGCTGTCAAAAGTACTTTTGTACCAAGTTGATACTAAAATAAAAAAGATGTAAGATTCTTAATGACATTAAGAATCATGGACGACACGTTGACCGAGATGACACAGCAGAGCACTAATCTACTGTGAACCACGCAGAAGCTTAAAAGCACTTAAGCAATGCATACTTGATTGAGAAACACGAAGGAAACATTTATTTATTTTAGTTCATTACTTACATTGAAAAGTAACTTTTTAAATGGGCTAAAGGAGTGTGTTCAAAAGCACGTTACCATAATTAACATTTATGTTGTGAGAACCGTGAAATTTCGCTGGTATCGGTACTTACTACTGAAATTTTGGTACCATGACAACACTCTCATGATTAGGCTAATTGTTAATATCTATATTCACTATCCAGTCAAACCCCAGTGTATTGGTCTTCATTATTGATGTTGACAATAAGTCCAGTGGATCCATTTGCCTTCTGAAATCCAGAGCTTGACCAGTGCAAGATGAGTTTTTAGGTGCAGGGGATTGTTGATTGTGTGTCTCTGGAGCAGATTGAGCTAATAGGTTACAACGAGGGACGAATTACGGACAAATTTCCCTTAGTGCATTCACTGATTCACTAACACACACACACACACACAAGACATGTTGTCCACTCCACTAGAGTGCCTGCCTCTTGAATAGAGTGGGATTTGTGTCCCTGTCCCCTTCAAAAGTCTCACACACACACACACACACACACACACGGTAATGTCGAGCTGTCACCGTATTTGTGCGCAGTCAGCTCAGAGGATTTGTTGGATCTATGTCTGTTCTCACAGGCGTGTAACCTCTGGTAGGCAGCAGTATTGATCCCCACAATTTAGACAAACACTCTCATCTCATTCAGAACTGAGACTTTCCAATAAACATTAGCCCCTTTTCTACTGTCGGGCCAGTGCGAGCCAGGGCCATAAACTGGTCAGCCGGGGTCAACAGCCTCGGACCACAAGCGGCGAGACCAATAATCGCTCTGGATTACCACCATTGGGCCAAAAGCTCCGCAGTGTTGCCCTAAAACACGCCTTCAATACGCCGCCCTGGTGCAAACCCATTTCACAACCCAAAACAAACATGCATGTTATCTAGTTATCTAGAATATCAACTTTATATTGCATGCAAATGTTAGCTAGCTAGCAAGATAATTCAATGTTGACAACTCAACGGCTTTAACTGGCATGATGTCCCGAGTGGTCTCTCCACTAACATCAGGACGATGTCCCAGAACACCATCCATGATCTCGAACCTTTGGGCTCCACTTTCTTCATTGTGCATCTTAACGGATTTGTAATGTGTCCACAATTTATTTAGATGGTGCTGCAGGTGCGTGATGTCACACAAATGAGTTAGTGGTAAACATTCACTTTTATTAAATGATATCGATCAATGAGTCAAAGTTCCTACATTACAAGATCGTATAGCTTGTTTAACAAACAATTTCAGAGACTGGTGGACCAAACACAGTAAATTAAACACTCTTTTGATGATTGTACATCTGTAGCACAAATGCTAGCGTAGCAGCACCGTTTATCAGTTGGGTTGCTAGGAAACAGTCAAACCCCTGTTATGCTAATGGGAGTGTTGCAGTTTTGGTTGTTTATACGTCAAATTCCATCTGGCAATGGAATACCTTTATGGTCGGAATTCTGAGAATCAAGTAGGAATATCCCACGTGTAAATTGTATGAAACGCCACGAGTGTCTCACTAAACTCCGCCTTTGACATTGACCATGCGTCAATCCCCAGTTGGCATTCTTTGGCCCTGAATAAGCCCCGAGGAGGCACAATTAAGCCCCGGAAGTGACAGTGGGGATGCAACTGGCCTTGGCATGCATTAGCACGCTTTCATTTGGCCCGACGGTGGAAACCCGGCTATTGAGTACTTGCAGCCTGATCTCATGAAAGTTACGTGATGGTGGCGGCATTTTTGCGAAATGACAATGTTGTTCATTACATGAATTGTGTCAGTTCTTAGGTTAAATGTCCACTATTGGGTGCTAAAAGCAAATTAAATTTCCCCATAACAGATGAGATTTTAAGGTTAATACTTTAACAAGTTTTAAATGAACAAACCCAACCTCCATACCCTAAAGCCCAAAGTATTCTACTGGACGCATGACCTGAGTGTGTGGACACTGAACGCTTGCACCCAGAGTTTCCTAACCATGCGTCTTAAATTAGTTTTATTTTTTTATTTGCTCCCCAATTTGGCATGCCCAATTCCCACTGTTTAATAAGTCCTCATGTTGGCGCGGTTACTCGCCTCAATCCGGGTGGTGGAGGATGAGTCTCAGTTGCCTCAGTTTCTGAGACCGTCAATCCGCGCATTTTATCACATGACACGCGGAGACTCACAGCATGTGGAGGCTCATGCTACTTTCCACGACCCACACACAACTTACCAAACGCCGCATTGAGAGCGAGAACCACTAATGGAGTGAAAACCTTTTACATGCACGTGTTCCACAAGACTGCACGCCTCCGTGTGTCATACATGTGCATAGATTACTTTTCTGTCATCTGTTCTTAGTAATATAATAAAGTGTGTTTCTTCAAGAGCATGTCTTTTTGTGTATACCGGCAAATTATTTGTCATTTTAATTTGATAACAATAATAATAATAATAATAGCATAATAAAAATAATGTTATACATTAATAGGAAAACGAGCCAAATGTGGTCTTGACATGGTCAAAGGCATCAGCTATTGTCAATGACCACCGTCGATCACCGAGATCATCGCCTGTCGGCACAACCCTAATGTACATTTCTCTCTATAAATGAAAGACCGTTCATACAGTCTTCTTGCTGGTTTTTCTGACACATTCAGAATCATTACCGCTTTTGACGGTGTCGCTGCGGCTCCGCTTTGTGCGTGCGTTGTAAAATTAATATTTTAAAGGCTCATTTTTACGGTTTAGACGGTTTGATTCCTGGCCCACACGACTCCACGTGCCGACGTGTCCTTGGGCAAGACATTGAACCCCAAGTTGCTCCCAATGGCAGGCTAGCACCTTGCTCTGCCATCATTGGTGTGTGTGTGTGTGTGTGTGTGTGTGTGTGTGTGTGTGTGTGTGTGTGTGTGTGTGTGAATGGGTGATTGGGACACAGTGTAAAGCACTTTGGTAACCTCTAAGGTTAAAAAAAGTGCTATGTAAGTGCAGACCATTTACCATTTAGAACATTGTTACTTATAATATTCACAGCCCTGGAACTCAAACCATATTCTGATGCTCCCCAATATATATATAATTAATTAAATGAATATCATAAACATGCGACCAGTCGACTAATGGCTTAAATTAAAGCCTACTAGTCGACTAGGAAAAACTTTGGTCTGGGACACCCCTACAATTATAACATTTTATTTGAGCAATATCTCAAGCAAGAAAATACGTTTTCACGTTGATTTTACATGGCTCTACTGATTGGATGAACTAAATAAGAAACCGTTGGGCATTAGTCGAAACACGAATACTTGACGGCATCACTTGATTTGCACTAACGATTCTCACACAGCCAACAAAAACAAGACAAACTTTCACTAAGGCGAAGCAAAGCTTTTAACCATCTAAATCTTTAAGGTTGTTCTTTAAATGCCATACAAGCAGTGCTGTTTTCGTCTTCATACAAGCAAGAATCATTGTAACATGCAACCTAGAGTGGCTTATTGTTTTATTTTCTCATGACTTTGTGAAACAGGCAAAGTCGTAAACTTTGGAATGATTCAGATATGAACCGAGGGGTTAAAGAGTTGATCATTGACTGCTGCTGAATGACAGTCGTCAGATGACCCGGAGGAAGGTCAGAGTTTGACAAGTAAATGGTGTCTTTGTGCAGACTGTGATGAGACGCACAGGCATGTGTGTGTGTGTGTGTGTGTGTGTGTGTGTGTGTGTGTGTGTGTTCAGTGTTGGTTTAGGTTAGCTGTGATTATGGGACACAGTCGAGTCGCTCTCCAAACCTGCAGCGCTGTCACACTAGAGAATTCCAAGAATCTCTGGAACGTTGGGAGGCTCTCGTACATCCCTAAGGCCAGAAACATGCTCGATGCAAGTATCCAAATGCAGATGTGAACGCTTGGCCAAGTGTGCTGTCCTGTTTTACAAACACAACACGTGTTCTTCCGTTGCCGTGGAGTTACAAACTCTAGAACTCAAAGGTCTGTGCCATTGAACGGATATGTTATTATTCAAGTATCTAACAATAAACATGTCCACGGTTTAACTTGCTCAACAAGATTCTCTTTAAACGGTTCCACCACCAAGGCAGGATGAGCTGAAAAATAAAACTAAATGTCTTAAATTATATCTTGATATTTTTCAGCCTATTGACGATATTCGATAAATATCTCGATAATTATGTACGTTGTTTTTATTTTTTAATCTGAGGAACCATCATTTCATCCAAACAGCCATTGGCGCCAAGTATGTTCAATATTTTACAGACATTTAAATTCAAATTAGTGCTGCTCGATTAATCATATCGCAATCACAATCGCGATGTCAGCCGGTGCGAATATATGATGGCAAAATGCTGCGATTTTATTAAATAAATAAGTGCATGTGTGGACATGACAGCCCATTTTCTACACGGCTAATAAAAAGATGACCTGTCTATAATGATGGCACGTGAGATGAGAGGAGCACAGATCACAGCATGGCGATAAAGCTTTATTCCATCCTTAAATAAGCTTCAAATAATTCGGGAGCGTGTCATGTAAATAAGCACAAACTCCAAAACTGTCATTCTCGGTGCGGTCAGAGCCGCTTCATCATCTGAGCGGGAGTCATGACCGGGAGATAAATAACCCTAAAATTACAACAACAATAATATATATATTGGTTTTGGATAGACAAGATTGACAAATGCTTATCAATAATACTCTTATGGCTAAAATGTTTACAGTGTTCATTGGCTAAAATATCAATATGACTAAATGTTACTAAAATGTCAACAGTTTTCATTGACTAAAACTACATAAAAAATGCCCAGACTTTGTCAAACAAAACGATAGGATTAAGACTATGGTTAAATAAAAAAACAGCTGACAGAATTAACACTAGTTGCCAGGTCGTTAGGAGTGTATTAATGCAAAGCCAACGTTTGTGTGTTTTTAACGTCACTTTTTTGATCAGTATGGAACCACCTCCGCCTCATTTTAAAAACCCAGGAAAAACCCTGGTTATATGGCGATATTTTGGCTTTAAGATAACCAACAATGAGCAGAGAGCATAGACTGTAAAAAAAGATGGCGACGCCCCTTCGCTCTTTTCCATTGGTGAGAACTGAAGCCGCCAGTGTCCCGATATGGCGCTGACATCTTGGGACTTGAGTCTGCGCAGTTGGCGATTCAGGACCAGAACCTGCGCAGTAGTGAGCAGGAAGTAAAGCCGCGAAATCAAGGCCCCGCCCTCACTCTCGCTGAATCAATCGCAAGCACACGCCCCTGCACTTTTGAATTTTGACGGTGTGAAATAATTAATTATAGAAATTTAGATATTAAATGTAAAGCTCCAATCTCCTCAGTCCTCCGAAGATCCTGAAAAAAAGTCAGTTGGTGCTTCAGTGACTACTTCGCTCAGAGAACCTGTCAATCACAGCTGTCAATCATGATGTCACAGCACCGTTTTTATAGCATCAAATAACTAAAAACAAACTTATTTTGTAAACAAACACTTGAAATGACATCAACGTGATAGAAACGACAGTAAATGACAGAAACTATCTTTGGAAAAAAGATATGTGAAGTGTAATTGAATTGTTTAGTTGGTCTCACGTCCCGTTGAATAACATGGGGAGGCGTAATAAATGTATTTCATGTGCGGGTAATTTTGCTCATCTACCCGCAGGTGGGCGACCTGTAAGTGGCACAAGCGCATGTAAAAAGTTTTCACTCTTTTTTTTTTCTCTGTTTCATTCATCTGAAAACTGTTTGCAAGTATACTGTCGTCTACGAGAATGCTGCAGATCATCTCAGGAGGTGCTGTGTTGCTGGAAGTCCTTGCGTTTGCATCTTGAGTTCGGCCTTATTTACTTCTTTTATTGGCTGTTTTTAAGCCACAATCAGAGTTTCCATCCTGCTGCCAGTGGGTCTAGTTTCACGCACCATGTCGGGTTTTAGCATGTGCGAGTGTCAGCAGAAGCAAAAGCAGAAGTTACTGAAGGAATAGAGAACCCGACTGATTAGAATATGAAATTATGAGATGGTTGTCGTTTAGCTGCACTGATGCATGGACCTTTCTGTCATTCTCTCATCATTTACTCACCCTCATGCCATCCCAGATGTGTATGACCTTCTTCTGCAGAACACAAATTCGATTTTTAGAAAAATATTGCAGCTCTGTAGGTCCATGCAAGGCAAGAGAATGGTGACCAGAACTCAGAATGACCGAAAAGGCCATAAAGTCAGCATATAAGTATTCCATAAGTCTCCAGTGGTTTAATCCGTGTCTTCAGAAGTGATATGATGGTGTGGGTGAGAAACAGATTATTGATAAACAATTATCAAGTCCTTTTTACTTCTCAAAGCTCCTCCTTTGACCAGCCCAAATAGGTGGCTGGATGTGAAACTGAAAGTCACTTCCACACCAGAATGTTGAAGTGAAAGTGTAAATTTATAGTTGCAGTCATCATGAATTTCCAATTTAGAAGACGAAGACCAGACCTGTAGTAAACTGACAATCAGTATTTGCTCTCATTTATGTTTTCACTGGGCAAAACCTTTTTCTATTGGGTAGACTTTGGCCACCTGAGCTGAATTATTTTTTTATTATTTTTTTATAAAATTAATATTCAAATAAGTAAATAAAAGATTTATGCAATATTAAATAACAAATGGCATTTTACCTTCAAGTTTAAAAATAAAATAAAAAAATTAATAGCCTAATTTAAGTGTTTTTAACAATTTTTAAATACTTATTTAGGTAAACCGTCTTAATATGTAAGAATTAAATATCCAGAAACAAATAATTGTTTTTTGTAAAGTTTTGTAAACTTTTTTGCTGTGTCGTATTGTCTGTATTTTAAATTGACTTTTTTTTAAGTGTATTTGCCACTTGTGCATCAACTGATGCTGATTCTTTTTTTAAAAATGTTTTTTTATAAATTTGATCCCTTTTTCTCCCAATTTGGGACACCCAATTCCCACTAGTAGGTCCTCGTGGTGGCGCGGTTACTCACCTCAATCCGGGTGGCGGAGGACGAGTCTGAGTTGCCTCCGCTTCTGAGACCGTCAGTCCGCGCATCTGATCACGTGACTCATTGTGCACGACACCGCGGAGACTCACAGCATTTGGGGACTCATGCTACTCTCCACGATCCACACACAACTCACCACATGCCCCATTGAGAGCGAGAACCACTACCCCATGTGACTCTACCCTCCCTAGCAACCGGGCCAATTTGGTTGCTAAGGAGACCTGATTGGAGTCACTCAGCACGCCCTGGATTCAAACTCACGACTCCAGGGGTGATAGTCAGCGTCAATACTCGCTGAGATACCCAGACCCCCTGTCACTGATGCTGTTTCTTAAACAACTAATGACCTCACTGGGGACGTCAGGGTGGAGTTATCAATGCTGCTAAATTATAGGTGTTACATGCTAAGAAAATATCAAGTTGACTAAATGCAGTTTCGGTTCTACTTGTGGCCATATGACGGGGTAAAGAAAACTATTCAGTTGTTATTGACAAGAGACAAAAAAACACCGAAAATAAATAGACACCTGCCTGCATTTGATTCATGGCTGGTTAGTGTGTCCTATTAATTTCAATTTCATAACAAAATTCCATCAAATTTAATTTTGTAATGTTCAACAACATTAAATAAAAAGAACTTAAAATATATATATTTTTTTTTTTATATATATATATATATTTTTATTTTATTAAAGATTGCTCTATTTCAATTTGATATAATTTTGTTATGAAATTTAAATAATTTTTTTTCCATTGGGATATTCGCAAAAGAGTCGTGCGCCATGAACCAACCAGCTCATCGCAAACTTTTAATTAAAGCAAAAAAGTATTTGAAAACTGGACAAAAAGGCAAAAGTACAAGACTGTGTACTTACTGCCTTTAATGAGCGAATGCACTACAATCCCATGAAGCATTGCGAATGACATAATCAAATGAAAATATTTAAAACTATTGATTTAAAGTTGTTGATTGTAAGTATAAATATTCAGATAAATGCAAATATAAAAGTAGTCTGAGAGTGTAGGTAGAGCGACTCGATTGCGTCATTAATAGTGCGTCATGGGAGTGGGCGGAGCTGCAGGTGGAGGATTTTCTCCCTCAGGATCATGGGTAGTGTAGTCCTTCACCAGGAGTCCTGCTATTAAACACTATTTTAAATAACTTAAGATGAAATGGCACAAGCTTAGGGCTTCTACAGAAGCATATAGCATTGATTAACGGCCTCTGAGCTCATGTCTGTCTTTTAAGGGTTTATAAGTTATCGTTAAAAATAATTAAAAAAAATTTTGCACACTGCTGCACTCCATTTACACTGTCAAGCTTCACATAAACCCCAATAACTTTTTTTTTTTGAGTGTTAGGATTCTTGACACACCAACATTTCAATCTCAACTCATATGCAGAAGATTATGGAATGCATGTGAGCAGCGTGTGTGTGTGTGTGTGTGTGTGTGTGTGTGTGTGTGTGTATACGCATTTATACACAACAGTGATTTGTTGTAGAGCAGTAGATTAAATGGGATTAAGTCTATCAATGGCCAAACAAAGACAAAGTGCACCCACAATGACTGTTGAATAGAGCTGTGTAAGTTTTCGCCATGTTAGGTTGAGTATATCGAATCAAATTGTCCCACTTTTCACCAGTTTCCTTCCTTTGTTCAAACTTGATGACTTCCGATGCGCTCCAGCACAGATTAGGTTCACAGCCAACAATAACACTTCCTGCTTTAACCCGAGACCATAGATCACCTCAGTGTAGTCTTGCATTGTCAGAGTTTTACCTACCAGCGTGAAGTCGGGTCCACATAAGCTGCTAATTCTGGAGAAGAACCACCCACTTAGACAGGAAGAGACCGTCTGACCAACAAATATTTTTTGTGATGTTCATTAGTATAATTCAAGTATACATTGGCCTTAACTGCTCATACACAGAAAACTCCATCATGAGCATCACACATGTTTTTTCTAGCAGATGACAGCTAGCATGTCACACACCGAGGCATTATTTCACAGACCCAGCCGCACATATTTCCGTAAACAAATTCTTGAAATCAGGCCAATTCGTCCCCAAAATTAGCAGATGGGTGAGGCGGGACATAACCACAGCCTCCACTCTGTTTTCTTGCCCTGAATAGTATCTCAATGGTAACCACCGGATATGTGTGAATACCCCATGAACACACCGCACCTTCACCTGCCAATTTGTACCCAGTGCCCCTTCTTGTACCAAATGTTGGTGGATGGAGATTTGAGAACAACCAGAATCCACCAAAGCTTGATATGTATCCCCCTGGGTACTCACTGGTATCCTCTCTGCGCTATACACCCCAGCTCGATCGGGGCGACCTTTGGAGCGTTGGAAATACGGACCTATGTACCCACCTCCATTATGGGGCAATGGTCCTGGAAATGCCCTGGATCCTCGTAGCTCAAACAGACAGGCCCAGGCCCCTCTCCTACACCCATGGGAACGGACTAGCCAACCTGGGTGGGATAGCGGAGAGAGGCAGAGTTGGCAGGCGAGACAGGGGTGGAGACCCCCTAAGTGGGGAGGAAACCTGGGCACAGAACCGGCCAGCCTCCTGGGGGCAGGAAGGGGATGGAAAGAGGAGGGGCAGAAGCAGGGTTTGTGGGTAGGGAAGATAGAGAGAGATTCCGGATCACTGCTTCCCGGAAACTCCATCATGTAGTCCTTGGCAAGCTGGATCTCTTCCTCCAGCTATGCCAGGCGATGGCACTGGACCTATTCGGCCATCCCACAGGGCAGCTGGGTGATGGACTGCTCCAGTACCACCTTGTCCACGATGTCCTGGGTGCTGCGAGGTTCCTCCGCCAGCAACCATATCCAGCAAGCGTCCCGGAGCTACTGTGCGAAGGGGAATGGGCGGCCATGTTTGCTCAGATTCAGGGCGCAGAAGTGCTGTCGGCTCTGTTCAGGGGTCCGGCCAACCCGCTGCAGAATGACTCTCTTCAAGTCAGCGTAGACGAGGAGGCGGGGAGCTATTGGGCCACAAGCTGCGCTTCCCTAGAGAGTAACATCAACAGTCAGGCCGCCCACTGGTCAGGTGGCCATTCCCACACCTTGGCCGTCATTTTGAAGAGATCGAGGTAGGCTTCTGGATCATCGGCCAGCACCATTTTCACAAGGGTGACTGGCTGGACAGTCGAGGTGGGCTCCGGGGCCACCAAACAACACCCTTGTGTCTGATCAGGCTCTGCATGTGTGTTCCATGCATCAAACACATTCTGCGCACTGTATACATACAGTACTATGTACTTCAGAAGTAGTGAGAGTAGTATGAAAGTGTGTAATTCAAACATTGCATTACTGTGATGTTGCATATAAATGAAGTGTTGTCCTTTTGCAGTGGGAATCATGGCAGACCTGAGTTTGACCGACGCTCTGACCGACAGCGTTCCTGTCGTGGAAGATTGCGATGATTTTCTCTAAGTTGAAGAAAACTCTCAGAGTCTTGAGTTCCAGATGCCAAAGTTCAGTTTATTGAGAATCAACAAACATGAGTCCAGTCAGCTGTCTGTCCTGACTCTATCCTCCTAAGTTCTCAGTTATATACCTTTTTGTTATCTCTTTGCCCATTATCTCTGACCAATAGAATAATTACCCTTATCTCTTTCCTTCGCCACCAATATAGTTTATTTCCCTCGCTAATTAAATATTGGTGGCAAATCCCCCATCTAATTATTTTTAAAAAACATACATCAACTTGGTAACTCCACTTATTTTTGACATATGTCATAGTTCATGGTAAGAGTGCATTACTTTTAGAAGCACCTGTGTATGAGAAAAACAGCCATGTCCCCTTCACATACCTTTTACCTTTGCCCTACATTTCAGTATACCCTCATAATGAGGCGGCCTTGTTTTGTTCATACACAGTATCATTTAATTAATGAAAGAAAATACAAGCTTCAATGATTCTCAACTCATCAAGGCAAAACACCATGCCAGAAAACATATCATATAAGAGATATCTAACTTATTAAAAGTATTTCTGTAAGAAGTGCATCCTGTGTTTTAATGAGACACACCATATATTTTAGAGATACGTGTTGGCATAAAGGAAATACATCAAGAATATATGTCAAAATACTACTAATTAACAGAAACAGCAAAACACCAGCTGCAAGAATACAAGACACCATTCATATAATAACTGATTAAAGAAGTACATCCTGTATTTCAAGGTTGTATACCATTCTTTGTGTTTTCTGCAGCATCAACACTTTTAGTAACCTCATATGCTCTCTCCTGTCTCACACAAAGGCCTAGAAACTCATATAAGTATTTTGATATATAAAAACACACTAGAAGATTTTGAAAAATATACAATATACTCCCTCCTCTGAGACTTAAAAAGTCTCACACTCTTTTTCCCTTAAACCAGAGTGCAGTCACACAAGCCAGCCAATCCCATACCAACTTGCAGCCAAAAGTGGCTACACCAGTCCTTTATCCAATGCTGTCTATATGGGGCTGCACTCTGCAGGACCTGGGACCAAACATCTCCCCCCACACTTGACCAAGAAGGAGTAAAAGATCCCAGTCCAGTAGCTACCACTGTTCCTGGGGAGTGGATGACAAAAATCAAACTCATTTGTAATAAGCATGTGCATGCAAATGTAAAGCCTTGCGTGATGTAGAGTACAATTGATTATCCATTAAATAGAAGATATATATATGTTTAACAAAACACTAGTAAAAAGTACCATAGTAATATTTATCCTTCGTTGCCAGAGGAACTCACAGACAATTCCGGTAGCCTGAGCGCTATCTGGTGGTGTGTTGGAGCAGACAGCGGGTTTTTAAACCACCAGTTGAGTCTATTTGCTCTTGCAGCCAAGCACTGAGGTGCTCGTCGCTCCTGTCTTCACATGTTGCTCTTGTATGTCTTCTCTTAGCAATTACTTCACAACTATATTTTCTTGAACAAAATCATCATCAATACTACTTCTACTTGATTAATTATATTGTAATATAAACTTTGTTAACGTAAGTAATGGGTTATATTGAAAGTAATAGGGGAACATGTCAAAAATAACAAACAAAAAACCCTCTAACTCCTTTCTTGAGATGCTATGTATTCTGTTATGTAAAATGAAAGTATAATAGTCATGCTATCTCCCTTACTATCAAAAACATGAGAAAAGTGTTCAAAAATAAATTTCCCTCAAATTTCAGTGTTGTTTCTTGATTGCTTCTTAGTAAATTTCATCAAGCTCATCCAATCCAGGCCCAACAGTGCAATATCTAGTTTCCACCCCTAGGGCTGGTGCTATCATTGAGACCGTTACCATCTGCTTTGCTACTGTTCTGACCATTAGTGATCTGATAATTGGTATGACACAGCAAAACAGCAATGCGAATAGGGCCAGTCCTACAGCTATTATTATCCCTAACTTTATTAGTGCTGATTTCCATGAGCCAAACAGATCCTCAAACCATTTGCCAAACATCTGATCTCTTCCTGCATTAGATGTAACTTCCTTCCTGAGGTCATGCAGTTTTTTCATTGCCTGTGTAAAAGCTCCTTCTGGGGATGTATTATTCGGTATGTATGTACAGCAATCTGCTCCGAACATAACACATACTCCTCCTTTATCTGCCAATAACCAATTTAGTGCTTGACGATTTTGCCATGCCATTTTACTAGTTGCCGCTAATTGGGTTCCTAATGCCTCCAATGCCTCATCAGTATGGTTTATAAACCTTTGTTGATTATAGTAAATATAATTAATCCATTCTACATTTTTGCTGGCTGTTACCCATACAAATATTGACTCAAAGCCTGATTTAATTTCATTCCTAGCTTTAAATTGTTGTGGTATTCCCCTTGGTTGACCAATTGCATCTAAATAAACATCCGGATCTGGGGAGTACGCTCTTTTCACCCTTGCCTGTTGTTTTACAAGAGGATTTGGTGCAGTTTGGATTTCAGAGAGATCCCACTCTACCATAGTTACCTCTTGTAGTAACCTGACTCTAGTGCACAGCCCTTTCCAGTTTTTAGGTAGAGAGGTTTTCAACTGACCTCCCCCACATAACCAAAAGTAGTCCGCTATGGTTTCTGTTTGTTCCTGATGAATCGTTATCGAAGGAGATACTAAGGTTTGATTTTCACATCCTGTAAGGCAATGACCCGCCACTACACCTAAACATCCTGGGGTTATATTTGCAGTAAAGTTCTGTCCTAATGTTGCTGTTGCATAACGTGGTCCCCCAAATCTGATTACATTATCGTTGAAAAACATTTCTTCGTCTAAATGCCATATTACTGCGCAATTGCCCTTAAACTGTCCTACATTATTTTGTCCCTTGGTCCTGTTAAAGCATTCATATTCCAGTTGTTGATTAATCGTAAATGATGATGGACTTTCTCTATTCTTATTATCCACGCGTACATCTAATTTCCTACATTCATCTCCCCATCTTAGCAGCTTACTATACTTTTCATATTCTGGGTGACCTAGGAAAGCCAAACATTCCGCTGGGCAGAACACTGTTCTTCCTTTAATTCCACAATTTTTGGCATAATACTTGGCGCAGTGTCTGTAATCATACTGATTCGGAACTACTGTCAACTTCTTCAACGGTGAGGGTGAGCACATTACACAATTTGTCATGTCTGCCTGCTTAACCGTATATTTAGCCCATTTATACCAGTCGTTTTGATTTGCATGTTGTAATAATTCTTCTACTCCTGCTGTCTCAATAGGTTCCGAATCATATATTAAATCTGATGGCCTTGTTTTGCCTTGGTCAGCTGCACTTGGCTTACTATCTGGTTGGTGTTGTGTCGAGCGATTATTAATTAATTTTTTGTCTTTCTTTGTGTCATCTTTGCTTAATGCACCAGAGGCTCTCTTCTGTCTGATTAATTGTTTTGTGACGTCTTGTTCCTGCTCATTGTTGGAAAAGGGACATAAGGTCTGATGTGTTGATTGTGTTGAGATCGTCATACCATGGTCGCTCTGACGGTCCTTCACCGGGTGAGCCTGGGTCTTCTTGTGCTGCTTCCCCGGTAGGCCCTGTATTGGGGGAAATACCTGTCCCAGATATATCATCAATATCATTATCCACAGTACCTCCTTCATCCCCCAGCCTTTCCTCTGCCGCTGACAAGAGGTCATCCCACGGATGCCTCGATTGGTCTGCTCCATCTTCTTCAATTGTTTCTGTATTTGGTACAGCAAGGCGAGTACTTTCTTCCTGTCTTTCTCTTTCTTCACCTTCCTGTTCCTGTTCTTCTGCGTCATGTACTTCCGTTTCTCCTTCTGTGCTGTCCTGCTCCACTGTGGCACGTCCTTCAATTTCTGCCTCTTCCACAGTGTGCTCGTCCCCTACGTTCGGTTGTCGTTCTTCTTCTTCTTCGTCACTCTCTTCAACGTCTCTATCTGGTACTTGTGGGTCTTCTTCAACCTCGTGGGCTTGGTCCTCTTCTTGCTGCACCGCTGCTTCCTCTGCTTCAGGTTCCTGATTTTGTGGAAGGTTTCTCCTGCGTACTTTAGTGCAGTGATTCAAATGATACCATGTATTACTTCCTCTTACCTTCACTGCCGTTGGGGTCGCCTGTATCACTTCATAAGGTCCTTCCCGCCGTGGCTCATTCCACCTCCGTCTAAACACCCTCAGGTACACAAGATCTCCAGGCGTAATTGAACAAGGTTCATTCTCTTCCTGCCTAGGATTTCTTCTTTGTTCCTGCAAACAGATTTTTCCATGTATTGCCGTCAATTGTCTCATATATGCTTTCAATTCCATTTCTAGTTGTTCCAATGATGGACCCTCATAGGGTCCTCTTAGATAAGGCACTGGCATAGGTCGTCCTGTCAACATTTCATGCGGGGTTAGATTAGTAATCCTATTTGTTTGCATGCGGTATTTCATTAATGCCAGTGGAAGCGCATCAACCCAATTAAGTCTTGTTTCTTGGCAGATTTTCACTATTTTTGCCTTGATGTTTCCATTTACTCTCTCTACCATCCCCTGAGACTGCGGATGGTAGACGCATCCTAGTCGTTGTTTTATTCGCAGCTGCTGTATTACCGTTTTTAACGCTCTCTGAATAAATGCTGATCCATTGTCTGAGCTAATTTGCGACGGTATTCCAAATCTCGGGATAACTTCTCTTGTCAGAAATTTAATCACTGTTTGTGCTCCCTGATCGGCTGAGGGTACTGCTTCTACCCACCTACTGAATCTGTCTATTATTACTAACATGTACCTTTTCCCTCTGACTGATTTTATCATATCTACATAGTCCATTACTAGGTGTTTGAATGGGCCCTCTGGTGCTGGAATGTGTCCCAATGGAGCGGTTGTACCCTTCCTAACATTATGTTTTTGACAAATTTCACAGTTAGTTAAAAACTCATCTACTGAGGCCTGTAAGTATGGTGACCAGTAACCCTGTTGTTTTATCTTCCTCACCACCTCACCTCTTGCACAGTGATCAAATCCATGTGCATCAGAAATTAGCATGTTTAGAAGTGCTACTGGAGCCAATATCTGTCCCTCATGTGACCTCCATATTCCATTTACATCCCTTGTTGCCCCCTCTGCTGCCATTGTGCTAGTTCAGGCTGACCAGCTTGAAGCTGTATTCGAGCTACGTCTGCTAGGCTTGGCTGGACCTGTAATATCACTTGCGGTGCTATTATTGCAACCTTACATCCTGACGCTTCTCTGGCCTGTTCATCCGCAGCATTGTTTCCTTTAATAACAAAATCATTGCCTTTTTTGTGTGCCTGGCACTTCACGATAGCCAACCTTTTTGGACTCAGCATTGCCGAAATTAATCTGATTATTTGGTCTTTATGCTGAATCGGTGTTCCATCACTCTTTTTGAAACCTCTCTGCTTCCACACTGCACCAAACAGATGACACACTCCATGAGCATAAGCAGAATCTGTATATATATTTGCTCTTTGATCTTTCGCAAGCAGACAGGCTTTGGTCAGTGCTTTCAATTCTGCCAATTGTGCCGAGCATGGCTGTTCGCAATGCTGAACCACAACAGGCACAAAAGAATCTCCCTGCTTTCTTACCACAGCAAACCCAGCATGATTTCCTAAATAGTCCCTAAAACAAGATCCATCGACAAAGTACTCTACTTCAGCCTCAATCATAGGCGTTGATTCCAGGTCAGGCCTCAATCGTGTAAATGCTAATGAATTTGCCACACAATCGTGCGGTGTGCCCTCGTCCTCCAAGGGAATGTAGTTTGCTGGGTTTACAGTGGTACATCTTTTTATAGTTACATCTGGGTAGGTTAGCAGTGTTGAATATGCTAAACACCTTGCCGGTGTTAGTACAAATTTCCCACTCTCTATTAACTCTATTATCTTATGGTGAGTGTAAATCACTACCGGGTATCCCATAGTTATTGTAGAGGCTTTCTCATACGCAAAGTAAACTGCAGCCAATCCCTGATAGCATGGCGGATATCCTTGAGCTACGCTGTCCAGTTTCGTGCTATAATATGCTATTGGTTGTTTTCGTCTCCCACTGCACGACTCCTGCATCAGTACTGCTGATGCATAACCACTTTTTCTGTCTGCTATATACAAATGAAATGGCTTGGTGTAATCCGGACTTGCTAGTGCAGGTGCTGTTTGCAGTTCCTTTTTAGTGTTTCAAATGCTACCAGTGCATCTGCACCCCAGGTTAACCTACTTCTAAGGTTTTGCTGTCCTGTCTGCTTCATTAGTTCTCTCAGGGGTTTGTTTTCATAGCGTAGTCTTCTATCCAATCTGAACTAAATCCTGTCATACCTAAAAAGGTCATCATTTGCCCCACTGTTTGTGGTTGTGGAGCTTTACTTATGCCTTCCAATTGGCTTGGTGATATTGCTTTAGTCTGATGTGCAATGATCCGTCCCAGATACTCCACCTGGGGTAAACAGTATTGTAGCTTATCGTTTGATACCTTATGACCCCCTTCAGCTAGTTTAGTAAGGACCTTAATACTATCCTGATGGCACTGCTCCAGTGTTGGTGAGCAGATCAATAAGTCATCTACATACTGGATCAATGTGCTGTCCATTCTTAGATCTTCTAAGTCTGTTTTTAATACCTGATTAAACACATGAGGTGAGTGCTTAAATCCTTGTGGCAAACGTGTGTACGTGAACTGTTTACCTTGATAGGTGAATGCAAAGAGTTGTCTGCTTTCTTCTGCTAAGGGAATACTGAAAAAGGCAGAACACAAGTCAATCACAGTGAAATAATTTGCAGCAGGGGAACATTGGTCAGCAGAGTATGCGGATTGGGTACTTCTGCAGGCCAATCCTCTACTACCTCATTAACTGCCCTTAAATCATGTACTAATCGCCATTTTGTCTTATTTGCCTTTGCTACCGGTAATATAGGTGTATTACAACAACTTGATGTTTCTACTAGCACTCCTGCTTTAAGCAACCCTTCAATTGTACTTTCAATCCCTAATATTGCCTCAGGCTTAATTGGGTACTGCTTTTTTCGTGGAGGTTGGGTTCCTGGTTTTACCCTTATTTGGACTGGATTTGCTGACAGTACTAACCCTACATCAGTGTCATGGCGTGACCACAGTTTTTCTGGCACCATCTTTTCCATTTCTGCCATCAGTTCTACCATTTTTGAGCCTAGTTTTTCTGCAGGCTGAGATAACTACTACCTTAGGCGTTCCTATCATTCGGGTGGCACATATGATCTTTAGAAATGTTTTATCTGATGATTCCATGATAAGATGATTCTCTGTTTCTTTCCAATGTATCCTCTCTGCTTTCTTCATCATTTGTCCTAAGTCTTTTTGTTCCCTTCCTTTGCTCACATAAATTGTTACATGTGGAACAGAGTCCGGTATCTGAAACCATTTGTCTAAAAAGTCATTGTTTTCTACCTTGAGAGCTGCTCCCTCCTCTCCAATTACTATGTATTCTGACGTCAAGGTAATTTCTTGCTGTTTTGTTTCATTCAGCCATTTTTCCTCCAATTCTGGTTTTCTTGTTTCATCGTACATTAATGTACAATGATGCTCTGCTCCAGGCACATTTGGATCCCTTAACTGTGCCCTAATATATTTTCCCCATTTGTCTATTGTGTCGCCCACTGCTTTTCCTAGATTTCCCAGCCAATATACGTTTGCTTGTGGATATTGAGGTTCAGGTGATTTTGTCATGGTCATTTGTTTTACCCCTCTGTTGTCAATGTAGATTCCTTCTGGAGTGCACCATATTTGTAGATTCATTTTGCATATAGCGTCTCTTCCCAATAAGTTCACTGGTGTATTCTCTGATATTAAGATTGGGATGTTTACTGCTTTTCCTTTTACTTCTATGTTTACTGGAGCCGTCATTGGAATCAATTGCGTTTGTCCCGAGAATCCTACTGTCTTCACATATTTTCCAGACCGGGGAGGTGAGAGGCGTAACTTGGACTTATACACGTAAAGGTGGCTCCAGTATCTAACATAACAGGTGTTACTTTTCCCTCTATCTTAACCTTCATTATTGGTTCTTGATCAGCATCAGTTGATATCATTGGAAGCTGACCCCTCCCCGTAGGATTCTCTGGGCAGCCCTAGTAACCTTGTGGTGGTCCACGCCATGGATTGACGGGACCTGGGGCCTGCTGCTGCTGCTGCTGCTGCTGCTGGTGGGGGTCCTGTTGCCAGTTGTTGGTGTCTGCCTGGTGTGCTTGTGGCCAGGGGTTCATGGGACAGTCTCTCTTCGGTGTCCCACTCTGTTACACCCCCAACATACATTTGTTGGGCCATTATTATAGTTCTGTCGTCCTTGTCCTCTTCCTCTTCCCCTTGATACTGTCGATTCCATCTTCTATTCATTTGATCGGGGAACTGATATATTACAGTCGGCATAGGCTGTTGCATCGCCTGACTCTGCATGGGTATCTGGTCCGGAACACTTGGCCCAGGAGCCATTGGTGCTACCTGGATTGTTGGTACAGGTTGATACATGGGCACAGGTGATACGCCAGGTACCAGAGGTGCAGCCATTCCACTTGAAGTTATTTGAGCCTGTGCACTGCTTGGAGTTGGTGATGCTGTATTTACTGGTGCCATTACGGAGGTTGATGCGTCTTTTCCTTTTACTGCTGCTTGAATTTTCTTCCTGTTTCCTGTTAGTTCCTCCAGCTGCAATTGTTCTAGTTTCTTACGTATGTCCTTCTCCTGCTGTCTTAGTTTTTCTTCACTCCGTCTGTGTTGTTCCACTGCATGTACTACATGGGCACAGAACTCTTTCTGTGTCTTGGTAGTTAACCCCACCACGTCTTCCAGCTTGTCCTTTACTGGTGTAGGCATAGCCTCTATTATGGCCGTTCGAACACTGCTGTCATCCAGGGATCCTTTTCTGGATCTTTTTCCATTTCCAGCTTCCATCTCTTTAGCTCTCGTTCGATATAGGCTTTCGGGTTTTCAGTTGCTCCCAGTGGCTCTCCTTTTATTGATTTTGGGTCTAGGTTGGTGGGAAATTCTTCTCTTAGGGCCTTCCAGATGTTATTTCGGCATCTGCTGAATGGTATCTCATCATATTCTGTGGTATCTGCTGCCCTTCCCACTTTGGCTTTTTCGAGTATTTCCGCCATTTTGCCTCCTCCAATGCATCTTGCAAGCAGTGCTTTAATATCTCCCAGGGCCAGTTGAGTTCCTACTGCTCGCTCCTCAACATCTCTAATCCATCTTCCTGCTCCTTCATAGATGTCAGGAAGAGCTGCCAGTAGTCCTTCGAGATCATGATTGGCCCATGGCACATAGCAGTCATACTGTCCCTTCATCATAATGGGACACTGTGCTGCCATCTTGTTATGTAGTCCACTTGGTTTTTCCATTTCATCTTGCCACGCTTCATTATCCCCTCCATCAGACTCCGCATCAGTTCTGACCATTCGTCCTGACGTTCTCTGCCATGCTTGTGTAGTCCCTTCTGGCACGCTTTCAATGTAAAGCCGTCCTGTGACTTGCTTCATCTTCCCTTTTGTCCGATGTCTCAGGGTGTTTATATCTGGAGCAACATGCTCCTTTCTTCTTGTTGACCTTCTCGTATTTTTCAGCATTTCTTCCTCCTTCCTCATGGAGTTCAATAGTTCTAGTGACTTGGCCCTGATGTTGGTCACCTCTTTCCTCATTCGCCGCTGTTTTTCTGCACTTCTTTTCACTTTCAATGGTATTGTTATGTCGTCATCTGTCTCAAGGTCTATTAGATCGTCCTCCTCAGATGTATTTTCTTGCTCTTGTTTTCCTTGTTCTTCGTCCTGCAGCTCTGCGTACCTTTTTATTCCCTCCAGTATTGCTTCCTGGCATTGTTTGCTTATCTCTTCCCTCATTCTCTGTTGACCTGACATTTCTGGGCGGATTTCTCGATCTGATCCTTCTGGCTCTTCCCACATCGGGGTCCTTGAACCCTTCATGCTGTCTTGTTCTGGTCCTATTGCTCCTTCATCACTACAGATGCTTCTCAGATCGGCTGTTGGGTATAAATTTGCTGGCTTTTCTTTTTGCTCTACTGGCACTTTCTCATTGACTTCTATTTCTCCGGCCATGCGTACTTCTCCTTTAAACTCTATCATGGGCATTTGCAAATCCCCTTTTGTTTCCATTGTTGGTGCATAGGGAGGGGGTCTCTCTCCTGTTTCCTCATCCACCTTCTTTCTCTCCCTTTCTTGTTTTATTATTTCTATCCCCTTGGTTTTAAACATATGGAGCATCATTAGTTCTCTATCCCGCTTCATTATCCTCTTCTGGCTTTTATCCTTTGGTTTATAATTTTTTATCAATGCTTCCATTTCTCTACATATCCCTACATCAAATGTTCCCTCTGCTGGCCATTTTGTGTTCAGCCCCTTCGTTCTTCCTTCCCATTTCTTAGACACCTCTTTTATCACCTCCCTATATGTTGGAAACTCCATGCATATCTGATCCAATGGTGTTGGTGCCATTCTACTATCTCTCTATATTTTCTTTTACAGTAATTCGGTACCTCTTTAACCCCAGATTGTTTTATTCTTCTATGCTAATCTTCACCAGGTTGGTCAGACGAGGACCACTAAAAGTATCCGACCCCTGACTTCTCCTGGGCTTTCTCTGGGTTGAGGAATTCTTTTATTCTTAACTATTTTCAATACCGCTTTTTACTTGTGTCTTTCTCAGTGGTTTTGTTGATTCCTCTTCTGGTGCCAGTCCACACGGATTATTTTGTGTCCAGAATAATGTCACTCCTTAGGATTATCAAATCACTGCTCCAGATTTTTCCACAACACTCTTGACCTGTTGTAATTACTTCTCCTGCCCAGTGTATGAAAGTAACATATGAGGTTAATTTTATTTGGCATTCTTTTCATGCTTTCACAGTAATATGCTTTTCAACTTTATCACATTTATTCTAGATAAAAAGACTCTTTCATTTTTATGTAGTATGCCTTTTGTCCCTTCTCCTTTTTCCCTTTTATTCTTATTACTTATTAATGTGTTTCATAAGTCCAGAAACAAATTACTAATTCCCTATATTTTTGTTATTAATCTTTTTAATTTTATTTATTTTCTTCTCTCAGTTAGTCTCCTCTTAAATTTAGTAACAGCTTACTTCCACATTATGATTCCTATTTCAGGAGGAAAACTGAGACAGGAAAAAAGTCTTGTTCTGTTTTTTCTTGTGTGTGTGTGTGCTCAAAGCCCTCCCTTCATTGCTCCTTTTTCTGGCTCTAGCAGCCCCTCCCCTCTCTCCCCTCCAGCACTCAGTCTCCAACTTACTGTAAGAGAGAGAGAGACAGTTAACAATTATGCTTATTTGTCTGCATCTCACCAGCTATATTTTGGATTATTCAATTTAATGTCAAAAACCCATATTTATTATAACTAATACTTATTCATATATTCCTTATATATATCTTTTGTTTATCATTTCTTTTCCTCATAGTTCTTTATTATCTTTTCTTTATACTCTTTTGTCATTCCCTTTTATTTTTCTTATCGCATTATTTTTATAATTTGCTTATGTTCCTTCTTTTATTACTTACATGGTTTCACTTTATTTCTTTTCAAAACCAACTATTTGTTTATTTATGCTTTATGTTTGTTGATACAATCTTACTTTATGAATTACAAGATTTTTTTTTTTTTTTTTAGAAGTGGTTATACATCACTTACTTTTTTATACATACAACTTGAGTACAAAGTCTGATCTGGTTAACATACTTATACATTGCTTGTTTCTTATACATACAGCATGGTTATAAGTGTCTAAACTAATACATTCATTTTTCTAACTATTGCTTTATCATGCATTATACTTTTCATGTTTGGTTACATATTCATCTCAGCATAAGCAATACATTGTTTTCACATAAGTAATGTATCATTTTCTATGTCTTTATTGGCAATACACACTTAAGTTTTGCATTCTGCTTTATATCATGCATGTCTATATTTCCCTATCCAACCCTTTGATGGTTTTTTAACTATCTTTTATATATTTCCACCCATGTTTGTTTTATTTCTGCTGGGGGTTCCAAATAGATCATTACTTCAAATCTCTCAATTGTTCCCTCAATTGTGGTGGCTGGTACCCTTTCTCCATTGTCATTTTTATAGAATATCACCTTACTTTCTCTTTCCACCCTCCTCAATACACTAGTGACTTCCATGGCCACATTCCTTAAGATAGTTACTCCCAAACCCACTGGCCTTTCCAGTGTGTCCCAATAATGAGCCACTTCACATTTTAGGTAAGGAATCTTCACCTCCCTTATTGACACTTTCAGTCTTCCCCTATATATGTCTATCTCATCTACATGGCCTGTTTGACAGAGTGTAGTTATGTGATCCACAAATGGTTTAAGCTTTATATTCCTAACAGCAACCTCCAACCAGTTAACAAATGGCCACTCTTGTTCTATTTCTTCTAAATTCACCACCTCAGTTAAGGTTCTCACTAGCTCTTTCCTCTTTTTTTCAGTTAATTCTCTCCTCTGCCCTGTGTAATCTATGTACTCTGATTCGTTCCAAAAATGATCGCTGATTCCCTTTGACTCTATCAGCGCTCTTTCCAATTCTTCAGATCTGCGTTGATCTCCAACCCTTACAAAGCTTGCTTGTCTCTGCATATTCTCTAGTCTTGTTCACTGTAATGGAAAACATTTTGCCTTATTCTATCTCTCTACCTCTAAATCTCCCCTCCTCTCACTCATGGGGCCGTTTATCCAGCCAGTCAATGAGCGAGAGGAAGGCAGGGAGGCATCAGAGAATCAGGTGTTTTTTGCGTCTTTATAATTTTTCAACAATTATTTTATTTAATTCACTATTTCAATTCATTTTCTACTTTTATTTTCACTTAGTTTGTCCTCATTGCACCTGATTCTCTGTGATCTTTTGCCTCTGCACACAATACATCATTAACACCATAATTATGCATTTGAATAAACACATGAACAGTGCAGTTAGTACTGTAAGTGCACATAGAATAACAACATAGTTAGTCATGCTCATTATTCATCACCTCAAACATGCACATAGTTCAACAACCCCTTGTTTTCTGCACAGTCCGGTCTTCATCAAATACTTCAAAAATCACTATATCTACCACCTGGAGGAATTTCTACGCGAATTTTCAACCACCCGAGTTAGGATTTTCACCTGTACAGGATTTTCAGCCACTCTTCTGGCAAAACCTTGAATAAATGCACCTAACCGGGAATTTCACGCGTCGTCGCTTCTCGACTCACCTCCAGGCCCAGAGCTGCTTCTCAACTCTCTTTAATAACATTCAGTCACTTCTTGACTCTTTAAACAATATTTCTTAAATAACCCCACCTTAATTTGTTTGAAATCTGGAACTCGTTTCTATTTCAGCCAATTAGTTCGAATTATTCTATGTTCGGACTGGCAAAAGTCTCAGGGAAGCCACTTACTGGGACTGCTACCACAGATCACGCAAAAACACCTTAAGCAAAGATGCTTACCTCAGTTTTGGCGCCGGTGTTTCTGTGCGATTCGTGCAGCCGTCCCACCAGCGACCTCTGTCCCCTTGACCTCAGTGCCAACCCTGCTCGCAGCGCCAAAGATATGTCGTGGAAGATTGCGATGATTTTCTCTAAGTTGAAGAAAACTCTCAGAGTCTTGAGTTCCAGATGCCAAAGTTCAGTTTATTGAGAATCAACAAACATGAGTCCAGTCAGCTGTCTGTCCTGACTCTATCCTCCTAAGTTCTCAGTTATATACCTTTTTGTTATCTCTTTGCCCATTATCTCTGACCAATAGAATAATTACCCTTATCTCTTTCCTTCGCCACCAATATAGTTTATTTCCCTCGCTAATTAAATATTGGTGGCAAATCCCCATCTAATTATTTTTAAAAAACATACATCAACTGGTAACTCCACTTATTTTTGACATATGTCATAGTTCATGGTAAGAGTGCATTAATTTTAGAAACACCTGTGTATGAGAAAAACAGCCATGTCCCCTTCACATACCTTTTACCTTTGCCCTACATTTCAGTATACCCTCATAATGAGGCGGCCTTGTTTTGTTCATACACAGTATCATTTAATTAATGAAAGAAAATACAAGCTTCAATGATTCTCAACTCATCAAGGCAAAACACCATGCCAGAAAACATATCATATAAGAGATATCTAACTTATTAAAAGTATTTTTGTAAGAAGTGCATCCTGTGTTTTAATGAGACACACCATATATTTTAGAGATACGTGTCGGCATAAAGGAAATACATCAAGAATATATGTCAAAATACTACTAATTAACAGAAACAGCAAAACACCAGCTGCAAGAATACAAGACACCATTCATATAATAACTGATTAAAGAAGTACATCCTGTATTTCAAGGTTGTATACCATTCTTTGTGTTCTCTGCAGCATCAACACTTTTAGTAACCTCATATGCTCTCTCCTGGCTCACACAAAGGCCTAGAAACTCATATAAGTATTTTGATATATAAAAACACACTAGAAG